>NC_089760.1:21050000-21057500 GCF_040412425.1 Macrobrachium rosenbergii | reverse complement strand
TGGATCTTACAACAAACACTGAATAACGTGTGAGTGACAATGGGTCAAATTACGCCAGGCATGTCTAGAGAATAGAATGAGTAATGCAGCTTTTAGTTTGGTTTCTGTGACTAAGCTAAAATTTGGATTTTATTACATTATTAGCTAAACAAAACACCGAATTTAAAACTATTTAGGTCTTAAGATACATTCTAAGCACCACAAAAATTATTAAGAAATATTATTCAGTAAAACATTTACTTTAAGAAATATCTACTGCAAAGGAAAGCCTGTCGTCAAAGTAATCTCTCCCTTAAGAAAATCCAGGTATGTACGGCAGCAGTTAAGTACTTCTTTGGTCATACTGCAAAGTTGTTTTGTTCACTGAAGCATTGAAATCATGAGCGAATGCGATAGAATGCAATGATGGAGGTGTGTAAATAAGTCACGAGAGAAGGGCGGGACTGGACTACCAAACTTTTTGTTGCGTTAAAGCCTTTTTATGGACCACTGACGATCAACTACTTTGCCGAACTGCTAAGGGTTGGACGGAAATTTCGATCGCCAACGAAATGCTAAAGGCTAACCTTCTAACAACAGAAAATAATTTTCTTACTAACATGCTTGGTACCAAACTCCTTGGGCCTTTACTTCCCTTTACCAAACTATTAATACTATCAAAATGTGAAAACTTACATACAAAAGAGTTAAAAGGACCATGAACTTGATGACCAAACTTCTACAGAATAAAGACCAATGAGACGATGGGTACGGTGAAATACAGCTGAAAAATTTAAAGACAAGATAAAAATGAACATAAATAATCAGCAGTTGATATATAACAAAGAAAAGACAACGGCATATGGGCATGACGCTTTATAGCAGCGATTGTAACCTCCTGAATTTACGAGCATCAACACCAGATGAGCAGCTTTCACTCAAAGCTTCAACAGGGCCATTAGAAGTGTGTTGCGGCACCAGTGAGTCAATTAGCCCATTCAAGAAGCTCTTGTAACCTTTCGTTTTTATTCTTTGAGTTAAATTACATCACACTATGCACTGCAAGAAGCTGGAAGTTCTATAACCTGAATATGCGGGTCAATAATACTAACTAATCATGTCCATCTTGAGGGCTGGGGGCTATTATTGCACCCCCACTTACGCCAAGATTGTCTGTATAAGATGTGCTGATGAACTAGGAGGCTAAAGTTCCTGAATGGGGGAAATTATTAACAAGTCAAGTATACCTTCCAAAGACTAAAATCAACTGAACCCTCTTTGGCGGCTCCTTATGGGTTTTCGGGTTTCATAACGACCCACTGCCAATCCAACCAAACTTCCGTTCAGTCCGAAGTTTCAGCAATACTTACGACAGCTTACTTGAAAACAGCGCCTTGCAATCATCTAAGAACTGACCTGACCCAACGTTGCTCAATTTAACGGTCTAGAGAACAGGTTACTACCTGATTCTCATTGGAGGGCTTGAAAATAAAGAACAAATCCTATCTTCGTTAATTATCGGTGTTTCCTTAACATGTTCCACTTCTCAAATAACGCTCAAATAAACTTTCCAAGCACTTTCGCTTTTACCTTTAGTTACTTGTATTTTTTTTTTTTTTTTTTTTTTTGTATAGGCTTGTGAGTACCCAATAATAAGTTGAATTCTTAATGGAGGTCAGAATAAGAACAGTTTTAAAACGGAAAGTGGTTATTTACATTTCCTCTAATTCTGATATTAGAGGATTCAGACAACACGAAGAAGAAAAAAGTAGTCACGTTATTTCGATCACGAGATAATTATACAACAGTAAATGATCTCTTTCCACGAGTTAAACTAGCAAACAGTATGACACTATTCTAGAGAACTGAAGGACTATAACCGCTGATGAAGAAGTTACGTAGGCGGAGAGCGAGTCGCATCACCATGTAATTCCCCAGCCTGTTGGTTAACATAACTTCTCAGTGAAAATGAGTGGAAAGATTCGCAAGATTTCATTAACTATAACAATGATAAAGTTGTCCATTTTCTCTTACGAAACCACAAAGAATGAAAGAGGATTAATATGATGACGAAGCTGGAGGGAGAGGCGGCCACCCTAAAATTATCTGCGTAAAACGGGTGAATTCATATGAGCCAAATGATGACTAATGATGAGAGAGAGAGAGAGAGAGAGAGAGAGAGAGAGAGAGAGAGAGAGAGAGAGAGAGAGAGAGACTGCATAAATACCCAGGTTAACAATCAGTAAACGTTCACGTGAAGTTTTCTTCCAAAGAAAAGAAAAAGGCGTATGCGCGAGTGCGTGAGTACGTGCGCACTACCAAACAAACAGCTGGTGTCTTTCGCGTTGTCAGTCAACATCTCGAGCATCATCAATCAAACAGTGTTCCATTTAAATAGCCTTTCCTGTGGCTTGATCTCACTTGAAAGCACATTCACTTGAGACTGAACTCGTTCACAGGACAACGACTCTTCTGTGAGCGCAACTTTATCCTCTAGTCTGGGAACTGCGACGCTAAAGCTGAGACGAAAAAAATGTATATAATAAAAAGATAAGGCATTATAAATATAAACAGTCATTACAAGTAGCATCAGGTTCTGTTTACCACTTCAAGAACCGATTTTATTTATTTTAAAATGTTTTACTTCAGAGTTTCGTGAAAATATTCCTAACACAACGAGAAGTAAAACGATTTGATTCTGATTCTCTTTACTTTGAGACATGCCTTAAACGTTTGATTGCTGGCTATCTGGCGCCACTACTACCAGGGCCACTGACGCTGGAGACATCACTTCAAAATTATTTTGTTAACCTCTCTTTACTTGGTAATATCCCATTATTGTTTAGCTAACGCTTCAAGAAACCATAATCAAACTCCCATTAACTATTCTAATGCTTCAAGATATCGACAGTCTTTGAACTTAAAATTCTAATAATTTCAGACCATCCCATTAGGGTATTATTCTCTTCTTCGAGAACTGACTGTCCCTGTGGAAAGAATTAGAAGCGCAAGAGAGCTACAAAAGGAAAGCAAAACTTGGGCATAATGGCTCATTAAATTCCTGTGTCTTAGCAGAGCGTAAGATGACATGTAAACACACACCCTTCATACTTGGCTATGCGTAGGCTGAGGCATCCTTATCAGGTCTACTTATTTATGTTTCTGCCCAGCTGTTTTCCAAATTTACCTCACCAGTAAAATGAAAAACCGTAAATGAACGGTCCGCATATGCTATGCACAATAAGTAGAATTCTAAGTGATATAACTGAATAAAAATAGCTAATAAAAACGAAAACAAACAACACAAACTCACCCAGGGGAAAAAACACTAAAGGCCCCAAGTCAGCAGCTTGAGGGAACCCCAGCTTACGTAACACCTCTGTCCGAATGTCCATGTAAGGACAAGAGGCGGGACGATTCGGAGAATCTCTCTCTCTCTCTCTCTCTCTCTCTCTCTCTCTCTCTCTCTCTCTCTCATCTTTATTTTTACTTCTCCTATCACAATTTGCATAGCAAAGATACCGCAGACTGTAGGAGTGACGTAGATGGTGGAAGACAAGGCCAACAGTGACAAGGAAATACTGGTTGCTCGAGAGATCCAGCAATTCCTTCCGATGACTGGCTTGGAAAAGTTAATTGATTTTATCCCAAAACAAAACATAAGGGAGTGATTAATGTCCTTGGTGCAAGAGGGAACAATGGAATAAAGGTAATGAATATGCATGTGTGCACATACAAGTACAAATGTCCACGTACAGCTGTGCGGACAATTACACATTTATTTCAATTTATGGACGTGGACAGACACCGCTCTCCATCACGCACGCATAGGCAAATACACAATACAACACACACACACACACACACACACACATATATATATATATATATTATATATATATATATATATATATATATATATATATATATATATATATATATATATATATATATATATATATATTATATTTTGCTATATACTTAATTTTGCTGATCGAAGTACGTACCAGGGGATAGCGAGCATATGACTTGTGTATGGACAAGTTTTAATTCCCGTGAAAGAGTATATAACAATATGTACACATATGGAAGAGAGGAGTATACTTTGAATGTAAATCAATGAATTGAGGCGGGCACTGTTTTGATGAACTCTTTATGCTGTATTTGTAGGGGAAGAAGATTGGATGGACGAGAAGTGGTGAAATGGTTAGTGTACAGTAGGTGAAAGGATCCACTAGTGTTTTTTGAGATGGTTTGGTTATGTGGGAAAAAGAGAGGACGGAAGGCCGGTGAGAAATCTTTATTAATTCTGTACAATTCAGAAGTGTCCAGGGGGAGTAGAGAAGAAAGTTAAAAGTGTTGGATAGATGACGTCGAATAGCCACTGGAAAATAAGAGCCTTTATATCCAGGATACGCACGACTGCGTGCAATTAAGTTCCCCACGCCGCAATATGTGTAGGGGGGTTCATGTGTAAGTGTAGGAAGTGACCGGTGTTTTTGGGTTTCCTGCAATGGGAATTTATCCATGATCCCAAATGGATATGGCAGTGACCGTTGTGTTGTTTTCCTACGGAACCAAGCTTAATGTTAATATATATATATATATATATATATATATATATATATATATATATATATATATATATATATATATATATATATATATATATATATATATATATATATATATATATATATATACATACATACATACATATATACTGTTTGTGCGTGCGCGCTTGCTTGTTTTTTTGTTTGTATGCGTATATGCGGACAACATTTACTTATAAAAGAATAAGATTTAATTCACTAGAAGTGACTAATCACTTACGACCGCAACAAAAATATATGTAAAGATGAACCACTTACACTACAAAGGTTTTCAATTTACCTTTTACATCTGACCCGATGTGCGGAAAATACCATAAAAAAAAATCTGCAGCTTCATGGAGAAATGTAATGCTCGAAATTTACTTCACACTGTTAACACGCAACTCAATACTTTGAACGAAGTTCATGTTTCTGAACAGTTACCGAACAAATAATCATGAGGTAGCAAGAGCTCTCTCTCTCTCTCTCTCTTCAAGATTCAAGTTACAGAAGAATGGCCGCACTGAAGAATAAACTATTATTCAGAAATGTGTATAAATGGACCCTTGTATTTTGAGTCAGCACGGAATGACTACCGACAGAAAACAGAGGCCGATAGTTTACTCTTTATCCCACCATTACGACATAATCACGATTGGGGTCAAGAAGCCGAAGAAAAGTAGCCTAAATAACCTTTCATATTAACACACACACACACACACTCAAGAGATTGCTGCTATGCTGAATAGAAAAACTTTCAGGAAAACAAAAAGAACTTCAAGGTGTCACGACCATAAGATTTTTATGATATCTCATAGAAATACACGCTTTCTGTGTCTACATGTGTGTGTGTGTGTGTGTGTGTGTGTGTGTGTGTGTGTGTGTGTGTGTGTGAGAGAGAGAGAGAGAGAGAGAGAGAGAGAGAGAGAGAGAGAGAGAGAGAGAGAGAGAGAGAGAATTTTTTGTTTTCGTATTAGTTTCTTACCAGTTACCATTGCGCAATGAACACAATATTAGTCATGATTAGTGACTGTGCCCTTGGTCGAATCTACTGAATTGCCAGCTTTGCAACTGATCGAGTATTTGGAAAGTAGAATTGGAAATTCATACCAGAAGCACGCGGTCGTTAAGAGTACAAATACCATTTGATTCGTGAATCTTTTCGCCCCTTTCACATGATAGGGGCACCTAAGGCACTTCAGGCGGACATATATTTTGTATTTGAGGAGCACTTTCTCTGCTTACTATGATGAGGGACCGTTCTTAATTTCGCCTGATTGCACCTTTCGTTCAAGCCTCTCAATTCTCAACCACCCACGCCGCTTTCAAGTCGGCGAAGAACTACTACGCTTATCAGTAAAATGTCAAAGGATAAACATGTTAACAAAAGGCAGTCATTAAACAATTCGCAACATTTGCCAAATTTAAAGGAAAAACTTTGCCGACAAGAATATAATACCCAAACGCATACCTTCTGAAAAAAATTCTAGTCACCCAATGTTAAAAATTCCATCATTCCTTTTTTCTTCTTTACAGCTCCTCATCTATTCTTACTCTAAGTTTATTTTGCACTCCCAGATATTTTCAGATGACCTATTTAGATTTTGAAGCAAAAAAAAAAATAAATAAATAAATAAAATAAAAAATAAAAAATAAAAAATTCACCAACTTGTTTGCTCTAGTCGATGATTTACCAGAAAAAATGCGAATCCTGTGCATTATTTTCCTCGTGCTGATACTTGGTTTAATCTGCACTCTGAAGATATATATTACATGATTTAAACTCTTGTCTCACAGTTCATAACGTTTCTTTCAATTCAAAAGTGGCTAAAAGAGTAATAATCTACACCTCCCGTGTCATGCTATGCCTATTTACATTTTAACACGTTATACACTAATCACCTGCAGTGTCTTTGACCTATTCAAATGTGCATTTAGTCTCCACTTACTCGTACAAATTTCAAGGGTCTCATGCACGAAACTCTTCAGAAGTGTCACGCAGACATGCCCCAATTTGCACATTCTCTCGTTTACTTTCTCGTTTTGCTTCTCAGGCATGACTTTGGCCCACTGCCGCTTATACCGGGTTTCTAATGTCTAGAGCAAATTTAAGTGTCACTGTCGTCTGGTCTTCACTGGTGGCCACCCTTCCCATGACTACATATTCCACCAATTCTCAACTATCAGCAGCGCCATCTTGGATCAACATCCGAGACAAAAACCAAGGTCTGATGGTCTAATGGTCTGCAAGGAGTCAAGGATCTGGAGGAATTATATCTTCATGGTTAAAGGATTACTTACGCTAATCAATAACAATCAACATTCCATTCCGTACAATGGAGTAGCCCTTCATGAAACGAGCATGAGCCCGTGCCGGCACACAGCCAGGTTAGCTTTAACAAAATATCACTTGAAGCGAGATATTTAAAAATCATTAGTATATATACGATTTTGCAAAATGCATCATTTACAAAATCTTATATGTTATTACGAATTAATCCTTAAAATAAAAAAATACACAATAAACAGAAAAGGAAACTTTAAGGAGTAAACAATCATATGAAAAAAAAGGAAAACCTAACATCTCTATCTTCCCGCATTAGTACTTCATTAAGATTAAAATGAGCACCGATAGACTAAACTCCTATACTGTGTGTGTCCAGCAAATAATGCGTAAGCTTCTTAGGCTTCCTATCATACACAGCAAACCTATAACATATCAAATTCTACAGGGAAAGTGACCTACGGGCAAAGTGACTCAAGGGTTATATATAAATGCAGTAGAGCATGACAGAGCATTATCAAACATTTAATGCTACAATAACCCTTATGACACATGAAAATATGGATGATTTCGGCATGAACGGGTGGCTCCTTCTGATTTGCATGCTAGAACTCCATACGACGGGCAGACGGCTTTAAGGAGATT
>NC_089760.1:20967500-21047500 GCF_040412425.1 Macrobrachium rosenbergii | reverse complement strand
GCAACCGAAAGACTTGTTTTTACAATGACTGTGTATAGCTGAGCGACACCTTTTGTGCCAAGTAACAGCCTCGTTAAGAAGAACATGTCTAACTAATACCTGGCTTCCATCTACCCGGCCGCTCTCTCTCTCTCTCTCTCTCTCTCTCTCTCTCTCTCTCTCTCTCTCTCTCTCTCTCTCTCTCATTCTTATCCCCAGCACAATATTACCAGATTTTGCTATCTCTACTAACAATCGATATTGAAAAACAAAAGTAAAGAAGAAACCTAATAGCAGGATTTTCAACATACTATCCTCTCTCTCTTTTTATGCGAAGTTCACTGATACTATTCCAGACTATCCGCTCGAAAAATAAATTATGAAAGAAAAACAGACAAAGAAACTCAGATTTCACCCAACTCTCTTCTCTTTCTCTCTTTCACTATTTTATTCCCAGTTCAATGAAGCCTTTTCTGGCTATCTGGCCTAACAATCAATTTTGAAAACCCGATACAAGAAATCCTTTTATTGCAGAGTTTGACCGCCCCACTCCCTCTCCTTATCGTATTTCTGTTTCTGATATTTATTACATCAAACTTATCCGCTGCTAATGCGAGTTCACAAGATAATCATCGCTAGCCGAGAAACTGATCTGATCTAGTAATGTGTGTGTGAGAGAGAGAGAGAGAGAGAGAGAGAGAGAGAGAGAGAGAGAGAGAGAGAGAGAGAGAGAGAGACTGTGTATAACGTTTAATCCTTGAAATGTCAAGAAAAACAGCGAGGTTAAAACACTGCGTTACAGACGGACTGATCTCCAGTATGCAAATTAGACACTGTAAACAGCTGTTGCTCTCCAAGATATTATTAAAAAACTGGATATCTTATCGAAGGGTATTTTGTCAAGTGAGTAAGTCACCTGTTATCTAATCGAAAATTCGTCTCCTCAAAAGATCAAATGACAAGGCACAAACAGAAGCAGCACCATAAGTTACGGAATGGATTTACTCCTAAAAATTCATCCGGACTACTTTTTCCAAGTATATCTCACCACTCCACATTCACACACTCGAACCATCACTCTCTCTCTCTCTCTCTCTCTCTCTCTCTCTCTCTCTCTCTCTCTCTCTCTCTCCTCTGTGGCCTTGTCGAGTAAGTGGGCTCACAACTGAGTAGCCAAGAGTTCGATCCCGAGACGAGGAATTGACGATACAGAAGCGCTTCCTTGCCTCTGTTTGCTTAAGTAGCTCAATCAGTGCTTGTCTGTTGGAATACTGTTGTAGGCCGCAGCTTGGGGAGGAGAGAACAGGAAAAGAAAGAAAGAAAGAGTGATTTGGCCCTCGTCAAAATACACACCATCCTGTCGTAGTTAAAACAGGGAGGGCTTCAACTAGGTAATACTCACTCCCAAGCAAGTACCAACGAGGTTGCGAGACAGGCAAGACATTATAAAAAAATAAATAAGTAAAAATAAGAGATTCTGATGCAAATGGGGCGAGTATCAGCAGCCATCGACGTAAATATAGCAAAGTGTCCATTACAACGGCGGTAAGGTTACATCGCCTTTTATGCACTTGGAAAGTTTGTTCAGTAGAAGCGAAGGAGAAAGGAGGAGGGAGTGACGGGGGAAGAGAGGAGGCAGGGAGGGAGGGAGGGAGGTCGAGAGGGGTAAAAAGAGAGGAAGTCAAGACACTGACTGACAAACAAACACACAACAGAAGCTGCATGCATGCTTTGAGTAAGAGAGAGAGAGAGAGAGAGAGAGAATGATTGCATTCATATTCGTGCATGATACACACACACACATACTGTATATATATAAATATATATATATATATATATATAATATATATATATATATATATATATATATATATATATATATATATATATATATATATACAGTATATATATATATATATATATATATATATATATATATATACACATACAGTATATATATGTGTATATATAATTTCTCCAACATCTTTACATTTTTCTTCGATCTCTCATTCCATCCATAATTGTTAGCACCTTAAAAAAAGACGAACAATATCAACATTAGCTTATTACATATATATACATATATATATACTCGTATATATATATATATATATATATATATATATGTATATGTATATGTATATATATATATATATATATATATATATATATATATATATATATATATATATATATATATATATATATATATATATATACATACTATTCACACTGAGCTTACAGGACGTCTACAGCTCTTTCCTTTCCTTTTCAATATTTTGATCAGACCTCGTAATGCGCAGTCGGTCCTTGGAATTTCACGTTTCACTGTTTTCAGTTAATTCATTCTTATGAGGTAGCGTCACAACAACAAAGGACACAGGCAACGAGGTTCACTGGACTTTGCATTGGCTCAAGACAGCAACAATAACCACGAGGAAAACGTTATGAATCTGGCTAAAAAAATGAATATACAAATAATAAACGAATATAATTATAATTAAAATATAACAAGAGCAGCGGCCAAACAACAACAAAAAAGAAGCAACAGCAATAATAATAATAATGACAACAACAGTGAGGCACCAAAACTGTAAAGGGAATTTCCTCTACCTACGGAGAGGCTGCCACTGAAGGGGGAAATCCAATATAAAGTAGATAATCATCAAAGGCTCCTTTCATTCGTTTTCAGGTTGTGTGTGTATGTGTGTATGTGTGGAGAGAGAGAGAGAGAGAGAGAGAGAGAGAGAGAGAGAGAGAGAGAGAGAGAGAGAGAGCGCATTAAAGCTGTCTTCCAAGAAAGCTACAAGATAATATCTTTTCAAGGACGATAAACCATCAAATTTCTGTTCTATAAGCCAGAACGCTGGAAGTAAAACAAGAGAGAGAGAGAGAGAGAGAGAGAGAGAGAGAGAGAGAGAGAGAGAGAGAGAGAATTATAAAACATCTCTCCCAAGGAAGAAGTCCCAGGAAGATATAAAATTCCACAGCAGCCAAGACATAAAGTCCATAAATTCTATTCAGAGGAACTGAAGGGAAAATAGCTGCAAGCAAGACCAACCCCTATTCACAGGTGACTAAAGACCATTTTCATGTCACAACGGAGTTGCGGTCACTAACACCTTGCGTTGCGCTCGATTCGAAAATATGCAGCTGCAATGAGAACCTGTTGCAATTTTGGTCACCATTTACAGAAATGATAAACTAGCAGGAGACATGAAATACAACGACTCTTCAATAAAAAATGCGAAGCATTTCAGCCACGCTCATCATCACTCTAGGAGTATTTGTGAGATTCCGTTACCAAAGCGATCTAAAATGCAATCTTTAATCATTATTGTACAATGAAGCAACAACGAAAATAACTACCTTGCTGGCGTTAAGCTAACCAACGTTAGTTATTATTAAGTCATTTATTTATATCAAATTTATTTTTGGCTTCTAAGATCATAATCGTAGCCTCAGCAGTTCATAATATTAAATCAAACAATCAACCACTACACGATCCAACCAAGAACTAATACCTGAGACCCTGCCATGCGTGACCCCAACGATTTGACTATATTCAGTGTGTTCTACCTTCAATATTTTTTAGCTCTGTGATCTGAGTAGAGACACGAGGACTGCATTAATTATTGCCATAGTAAAAGATTACCTAGGTGTGGTATGATCAAAATAATTACTAAGAAACATCATATGAAAGACGTTGGTTGTTAAAAATACATATCTCCTGTTTACAACTAAGATTTATCTATGCGTAAAATTCATTTGTAAATCAACAAATGTAAAGGTATCATCCGTTTTGTTGTTTACGATTAAGCCATAAATTCCTCACTTGAGAATAAAAACAAATACTATGCGTACCTGAGCACACAAATGAGTCTTACCAGAAAAGTCAATGTATAAGGAAGGGAATTAGACAAGATTAAATTCTAGACGCTTCAAAACGAGAAGATTCTACAAGCATCGATATGTATAATCATAAAAAATAAAAAATCGACGGAGTAGGCCTGCTGAGAGAGAGAGACTGGAGAGAGAGAGAGAGAGAGAGAGAGAGAGAGAGAGAGAGAGAGAGAGTTTTTCCCCACAGTATCTTCTAAACCTTTACCATCACTCTCTCTCTCTCTCTCTCTCTCTCTCTCTCTGCAATTTCCTTAAGAACAGCACACTTCACAGTTCCTTTCCGTACAAGGACCCAAATCTTTTAATAAGCAATTAACACACATCCCGAATAACCCTCCTCATCTGGCCCTAAAAACCACACAACAACAATTAACCCGAATTCGCACAGTGAATCGACCGCAATTTCTGAATTTATAACCTCGCTGTTGACGCCATAAAGAAATAGGGCATTACAGAATGAGCACTTTCATACAAATGTCACGCTAGATAATTCCCGATCAAACAATTGTGACAATCAAACAATTGTGACAATGTTGTCCTAGAGCTTGTGAAAAGTGTTATTCACATTTCACGTTATTTTCGAAAACTTTTTCATTCAAAAAAAAAAAAAAAAAAAAAAAAAAAGTGATGAATCTTTCACGTTTAGATTTTTTTCCCATGAACTGAGTTATGGTATAATATTAAAAACCTTCTCGTTTATAGTGTCTATCTATTTCTCCATCTATCTAGCTCTCTCTCTCTCTCTCTCTCTCTCTCTCTCTCTGTATATATATACATATATATATGAAATGTACACAATATTTCATCATGTTTACATAAACACATGCAAGAGCTCTTATTGTGTGTTCAATTTTCATACAGCCTCAAAGGCACTGAAATTAAATCATGGCCAGAAAGAAGCAAGAAAAGTGGTGGACTCCCAAGAAATAAGGAAAACGGAAAGGGAAGGAGAATTCCAAATTTAGCAGTATTTGGAGATTCGAAGTTAGTAATCATAGGATAACTGATTCTCACTCATTCTTAAAATAGTATTTTTTAATCATTTGAATGTTAAAGCAGAACATGATTACTGATGACAGTTATTTTATCTAAGAAAACTTATGAACCCGGCATTACAAGATTCGAGATTATTCTAAGTAGCAGCAAGTTAATGGCCAGTGAAAAAAGCCTTTTCCGTAATCGCCTACCAAAAATTATCCAGAAGTTTTTACTTCAACCTTACGAGAATAATCATGAATAAGAAGAAATTCAGCAGCACACGGGTGGTCCAAATTAAAAACGCAAGCGAATAGTTGATCAGAGAACACAAACTCAAGTGGACTACTAACAACTGCGATGATGAACTGAACGCAAAAAGGCAATCATTTCTTCCTTGATTTACTGGACAAAGACAAACCCAACAATATAAGATGAAGCGAAAAAGACACACAAGAAGCACAAGGCCCAGATCTCGATAAACCCGAAGAAATACGTTGACTGAGTAATAACTCACAGGGCCGAGTGCACCTGGGGGCTCTGAATCCTCCAGAATTTGAGGGAGATTCCGGTCATAAGTCCCTACCGAGGCATGATGAGGCCATTTACGACATTTCGCACGACTCCGGAGACCGAAATGCACATGAATGCGTAACGCCTGGCCCACGGGCCGAGCATACTCAAGTTGTCATGGCACCGCGTGAGTCGTGGCACGTCCGAAGAGCTACTGAATAACAAAAACAATGCCATAACCCCCCACACGACCATTAAGTAAATAACCACATACCACATACCCAACGGACGCGTTTCCAGAGCTCTCGAGGAATTTTATTCGCGAACGAACTTCGCTAATGAATGGCAAAAACGGTACAAAGTCCATTCAATGATAAAGTAATGACATTTCTCAAGAATATTAATAAATAAACCGAAGACAATAAACACAGGTTTCACATCTGTAACCCTTCCACGTCGGGCAGGGGTCGCTCACCAATCCTACTCTCCGTGTATCGTTTCCTCAAACTTGGTAATCTGTAAGCTCAGAGAGAGAGAGAGAGAGAGAGAGAGAGAGAGAGAGAGAGAGAGAGAGAGAGGCTATAAAATAGAAACTAATAAAATTACTAAAGCAACAGAGAGAGAGAGAGAGAAAGAGAAAACAGCACACGAATAGAGGCATAAAATTACCAAAGTAAGAGAGAGAGAGAGAGAGAGAGAGAGAGAGAGAGAGAGAGAGAGAGAGAGAAATTCTTACCAGTCAGTGGCATGCAAAAAGCATCCCTCAAGCGAGGCAATAAAAGCAAGATCCCTCCTTCTTATGCGAGGCACGAACGCAAACTTCCGCACCAAAGCAAGAAGTCCAACAAGTTCTCAAATTCCAGCCTTTTCAATAACCGGTTCCCTGATTTCGGAGACTTTTAAGGACACGACGAACATCCGAAGGTAAAATTCATAATTCTTTTTCTCTTCATATGCCCTGGTACCAATATTGGCAGTTTTTTTTTTTTTTTTTTTATCCAGTCGAAGTATTTAGTTTCACAACGTTACAAGAAGTTGCAAATGCTTCGAGGCATTCGACATGCTTTAAGAATGAACTTCTTGGCTGCAGCTTTCGCACGATTAGGACACAATGCAATCAGCTATTTCGAAATGCAAACAATGCCATAACAAACTGACTATTTTCTAGGTTTCCCCCAAAAGCCATCCTTGTATCTAAGCACCCTCACGGTTAAAAGGCAATGTATTATAAGTGGTGATGTCACTATGCAAATGACGATCTCGTGACATCACGTGATTTTGATGAGATGGTTCGCATTACAAAGAGTATGTTACATCTCGCGTTACAAAACGATTCTGTTATGAAGTCATTGTCGCAATAGGACTGAACGTCAGAATAACCTAATAACATGTTTCCATACTATTATCGCGGCATAAAAGACAAAGGAAACATGATTAAGTATGAGAAAAGACTGTCTCATGGTCATAAAACATCATGACGAAGTGACCACGGAGAAGTCACAGAAAACGACCTCTAGAAAAAAAGGAGGCTTTGTAAAATATGAGCGAAAGCCAGAGTAACTTTCGCAAATCTTTTCTGTTACTGGTTGGAGCACGTCATAAAAGAATCTGCATTCCCCCTCACTTCTTAAGGTCGCTAGCTACGGGAGATTAAAAGCTTGAGTGAGAATTGATTTTGAGTAAGCTTGCGTTTGACTATGATGTGGTGCTGATGAATTACTATAGAGAGAAATGGGAAAGATTGGTGAAACAGTCTGAATATTCTTTAATGGAAAACGGAAACCCGAAGACCCAGTAATCATTGTTAGTTTGCAATTGGTTGACTTGCATACTTACTTTAGAATAAATAATATAAATGGTATTTAAAATCCGAGAAAATCACAGAGAAGGCAAAGCACGGATGATTAAATCGGTTTTGTATGTCTGAGAAAACGGCAAGGAAAAGCGAGGGAGACCCAAAGTGATGGCTGACAGAGCAAAAATGTTAGAACGAAAATTCAAGAAGTGCGAGATTGAGTGCATTACTTGAGCTAAGCACGGTCAAATTCCCGTGAACCAGAATTCTGTGTAGGGTTTAGATGGCGAAATCCCTTGCAGACAAGTTTTTCATGTTCTTTTTATTATGTTTTTCTTAATGGCAGCTGAAAGATGAGAGCCTATCGTTTTGTTTTTCTCGTTTGCCAACTCGGGCTACAAAACAGCTTATTGGTGAATAATGATAGATGTCATTTCTAAACAACCTCAAAGTGACTTTCACATTTTTATAAGTAAAAGTATACACAGTGAAACAGTACGAATAACAAATAGGAACAATCAACCACCCCGTAGGGGATCCTGCACAAATGAACAAATACGGTAAAACTATGATAACCAAGCGATAGTCATATAAGTATCTCCCTTATATTACTTTAATGAACTTCATTATACCCGTTTATATGCTATAAAAGGCCCGGACCCTTTTTACCTGCACAGGTAAGGGTCTTGGAATCTGACCAGAAGGTGTAAGACCTTCTCTTGGAAATTTTCAGACGCAGAGCAGTACACTGAAAAACGACTATAATGACAGAAGTTTGCACTGTAGTTTACAAGAAAAAAAAATGGATTTGGATTTAGGACTAGGCTATACCAAAAAACAAAAAAAAAAAAAAACAAAAAAAATTTTTTTTACAAATAATGGAAACTTTTCAATCAGTGCTTTCCTGAAAACATGTTTCGTCTGGTCAATTGAAAGCATAAAAATAACCTGTAAAACGGACTCACTCTTCAAGTTAAAAACCATAAAAATAAAATAAAGTGCTTAAGGCTTAATTCTCAAATCTCTCTCAGCAACCAAATAAGAGAGAAAAAGGCCAACCGCACAGACATTTCTCACCGTAACGTAAGATCTCCAGGAGGTAAAAACAAAGTGGTATTGATATTTCATTTTGTTTTTACTAAAGTGATCATATACCTGCACCTTGAAAGAGAGAAATCACAGGCCTTGGAAACAATCAAAGACGACACAGCCCTAAGGCAATGATGAACTGGACTGATGATTACGCCCGCCCGGTTGACTTCATAAAAAGGGACCCACGAAAGTTTGAAGGACACTTCCCCATTCAAATTCCTCCACCGATATTTCATAATTAACGCTGGGCCCCAAACTTGTTAGACTATTGACCCTTTCATGGGATCCCTGATCCCTCATAGACTCCCAGGCAAATATAGTAGGGTAAATAAAAAAAATAATTCTATTTTAAAGTACAATTATTTAGAGGCCCTTTCCCTGACTACTGTTTCTCGAAAAGACTCATTCACATGAGAACCGTATATTCACAGCAACACTGCAAATGATTTCAAACACTTATGCCGCACTCATATATGAACTGTGACATTTACCTTTGCCTTCATCTGCCCTTAAAAAGTCCTTCCTTGAATTTAACAATGCAAGTGGTTTTAGTAATCTCTCTCTCTCTCTCTCTCTCTCCAAACAGCGATTAGTAGCTAACTTAGCAACCTTGTCCTTGCATTGAATGACTAATTTACATGTTGAATAAATTGAAGTTAGATGAGTTTTCCAATTAAGATCTCGGTACCGATACAGAGGAAAATTTCCCCTTCATAAGACTAGTTAAAGTTACCATTTTGGCATACTACTTACATATCCCGTATATACTAGGGCATTTAACAATGGTATTTGTCAGGAACTGAAAACCCTCCCGTATACAACGCATAATTTCAAGATTTCCAATCTAAACCTTCACGAAAACAAGGAAAGAGTAATATAAAGAGTATAGGGGCGAAAATGAGTGAATCGACTGAATATTGTTGATGAGGTCGCAGATATACAACGTACTCTATCACCGAGAGAATTCCTTAGAGACCAGTGAGCAACTCAGGAAGATTATATATATTACAACAAGATGTGTGCATTACTTGCTTTCGCTCATGTCTCTACTCGGATTAGAGCTCCTCTGAAGGTCGTTTTGAACCGCCACATAATTATTCCTTGAATTCATGCTTGTTTGTTTTTAGTGGCTTTGTTTCTCGACAATGACACGTAAATGCACTTAGATGCTACAGCTCGGCTTTTATCTCCCCACAATTCTTTTCTGTGCTGGTCTTGTTCCTTTGCTCAATTCAGACCATAATATAGAGGATTTATTTCTATATTACAATGCTCTCTCTCTCTATATCATATATAATATATATATATATATATATATATATATATATATATATATATATATATATATATATATATATATATATATATATATACATACACAAATAATTTTAATATCTAAGCATCTTCAGTCATTAAATAAACAACACAGATCAATTCATCTGGCTTATGAAAGCTACTGCTAGTTGAGGAGAATAGTTAAGAGGTCTACATAAACTTGAATTAAATGTTCAATGTCGGTTATCTACAAAATTATACAGATTAACCTGAATAGAATATCATTATGCACATTGTCATTTTACCCGAAAGGAATTGTCTCAACGTTAAAATAATTGCAGATTACTTAGTAAACATCTCTTACTATTAACACGGTAACTGGTCAAATTATACAAACCTGCGGAAGAACAACACTGCCATTTTGGGGTAAGTTGGGCAGTGAGTTGGCATCAGTGACCTCTGTTGTTGTCACGCCAATGTATAAATCAATCAACGGACAGCGACTGACAATTGTCAAGAGTTTGTTCTACCTTCCTCTCTAAGAATATGACATTCTGACATTAATTACCCACTAACAATATACATCATTAAATGCACCTTTAAGTCGGGCAGCGTTGCGACAATTAGGAGCTGCATAAGTCGGGCATGAGCGCTACCGAGAGCAGCTCAGGTTTAATGACCAGGAAGAGAAACCAGGCAATAAATGAGGGAAATGCAAGGAAGGGAAACAAGGAAGTATGTGGGTGCTAAAGGACTGGTCGGCCGATCACTTTAGATGATGAACAAAACTTGTTTATTTATAAGATTTAACCGGTTTAATTGAGATCATTCGGAGGGGTTATGTATCGCTCTTATTTCTCATAAGGTATTGTCCAAACACTTTGCTGCTCCGACTATTTGCTGTATTTATTTATTTATATTATTTTATTTTATTTTCCAAGGTTTTGGTCTCTCTTGCATTCTATATGTGACCTAAGTTATGTATATAAACAAAGATGTTAGTAACATATTCCATAAGGTTCTGTAACCTATTCTCCAGTTAATTTTTTTCACTGAAAGTAGATTTTATGTGAAGAGGTGAATTTTTAGCATTCCATAAATAATTTACAGACAGACAGACAGGTAGATAGATAAGAGCACAATTGCCCCCGTTTTTCTGATCTATTACTACTACGTAACTATGTATAATTATGAACTGGTTGGTTTAAGTTTATTCTCTATTATCTTCTTTTTTTCTTTTTCTCGTGTGAGCATTCTCTTTGAATGGTCTTCCTTTGCAAGCTATTGGCCTTTCAAGCTTATATCATATGAAGATTTGTTCATTTGAATAATAATCAAGTATACATATGTATCAGATCACCCCGAACCCCAATGACTTCGCTAAATCACTATGACAGTTTTTAACAGGTGTCATAAAGGGAAAAAAAATAAATCCCATGCAAATCATGATACTCGTACGTCAATCATTTTCACTCGGAATAACCTTGCGAAATCCAACTCCGAAGCGAAGACCCACACAAGACCCACTTTTGCGGAGTTATTTGGATATTTGTGGTTTCTTTATTAGGTGTCCCCAGGGAAGACTACGGTTCGATTAGGTTTCTCCGGCGGTGCCTTTGGGCGATATGGGAACTGCATATTTTCTCAAGGACAAGTGCAGGCAAACTCTCTCTCTCTCTCTCTCTCTCTTTCTCTCTCTCTCTCTCTCTCTCTATATTCTATCTCTCTATCTATATATATATATATATATATATATATATATATATATATATATATATATATATGTGTGTATGTGTGTGTGTGTGTGTGTGTATCAATCAATCATTTTTCTATTTATTTATCTTATTTTTTTAATTTCACTTCCCTCTCTATGCACTCGCTGTGTGGCGGTCTGTCTGTTGTCTGGTTTTCACACCACTCAAACTATTCCACACAAATATCCCAACACTTATAAAGACTGACCTTGAATAATTCTACTGGAAATAAAGCCCAGATATTGTAATTATTTAGCTCGAAGGCAGGAAGTACTGACATAGTGGCATTAAGTTAAAATCTAACCAAAGAAAGAAAACAACGTAAATTATTAATTAAAAATAACACAAGTGCACTTAGTAGGTGCATATACCATAAAATAGAGAGAGAGAGAGAGAGAGAGAGAGAGAGAGAGAGAGAGAGAGAGAGAGAGAGAGAGAGAGAGAGAGAGAGAGCCGCCAAACAATACGTTTTAATTAAAAATGATATAAAAGGTTGGCTCCCTTTATGGCACCGCCAGCCACACCCAACCACTATCCTTTGATCTTCTGTAAGGCAGAATTAGGAAAAAAAAAATTAATCTCACCCAACTTAATTCCTATTCATATGCCTAAGACTTCATCTTTTGACTTGTTATCCACTTTAACCGGTTCTCTGTCTCTTTCCTTTGTTTTTTCACACAGAACTAATGCATTCTATTCTGTGGAGCGTGCTAAGCTGTTCGGCCTGTCCCATAAGAATGTATGAGCATTATAAATACTCATAAATGAGAAAAGGAAGCTAAAAATGCAGCAAAGCTTCCTTAGAATATTAATATAAACATTATAACAATCAGTGTTACATTTAGCGGCACTTCCTTTCTGAAATTACAATTTATCTACTACTCTAGTATTTTTTTAATAACCTACGGTTCTTTAGTCAGTGCGGCTTGCGACCGAGAGAATTTAAATAATTCCAAATAGATTTTGTAAAATTTCCTTTTGCCAGTATCACTGAAACTCGGTGAATAGTAATAACTTTGGGTAAATGCAAAGCCTTACATTCGCAGCGGAAGCCTTTTGTCTTCGTTGAAAAAACAGGAAATAATATGTTCGGTTGACGTCAGCCTACACGTGATTTGCTTTCCGACCACCCTCCTACCTTTCAAGCGTGCAGAATTCTACTCGGTAATTTCATACAACCTTCTTTGATCTAACCTATTCCAGCGGCGTCTTTGCCATGGACGTATTATTATCAAGGCAAGCTTTTAATCTGGTTGATTTCTGAACTTTCTCTGAGAGAAAACTCTGGCATTACGCTACAACATTAATTATTGACTTGATTTGGGAAAATTCAAACGTGTTATTTTCATATGAAAAATGGTCGTGGAAATATCCGAAAAACGGGCGTTTTTAAAAAGTTTAAATATAAAATTATAGGTGTGCTCCAAATACAGGAAAGTTATTTTTCCGACAAAATTATGGGAATGTGTAAAGTAAACAGAATCGTCTATACTTAATGACACCTACAACGAACCAGTAATATTACACTCCGAAAGAAACCCGAGAATACAGTGGGACGCTAAAATAGCAGATTACCAAATCATCACCACACACACAGACAAAAACTTGGCTGTCACACTTCTTAAATAACGATTTGTAAAATCATGGTAATATTACTGCCGCCAATAACAATTACGACTTGACTGAAAATTAAACGTGCTGCCCTAACGAAAAAAAGAGGCCATTTAAAACTTGACCGCAAACCACAGCAAAGAAAGTCTCATCTCCAAAGCAAATCACTTCGAAAAGAAATTACTCTGAGGTCCCTTATTTAAGACAAATGCTTCGTGCACTCTTGCGTTCAGCATCTTTATTGGCTTATTATGGAATCAGCACTTACAGCAATTGCCTCTGATATGAATGCAGTATCATTTGCACCTCCGTATGCATTACTTCTTAAGCAAGCAAAGTCGAAGGCACTTCCTCTTGCAAAGAAGGAAACAAGAAAGTAAAATAAAAGACACTCTAAAATACGCAGGCTGGAAAATACCAGTAAAATACCCTAAGTCATGTGTAACAGATGTAAATTTCTGAAACATCAAAACAGACTCCGAATAGTCCACTCTGAATTTAATGGGTTCGAACCAGAATACCAATTAAGGAATATGATCGTTAACCAGCAAAACTTAGGTGATTAGAGCGGAGTAGCCACCTGCGTCTCTACCGCAAGAAGGTTTTCGCTGGTTTCGACTGAAATTCGAAAAAGCAGCAACAATAATGATAGCAATAGAAGTAGCGGATATTTAGCACGGAATCCATACACTGTGTCGTCTTTATAATTAAAAATATTCATAAATTTCACTTGGGCAACGGAAATTCTCCATATACACGCCTATATACGTTTATATGTAATAATATATATATATAATATATATATATATATATATATATATATATATATATATATATATATATATATATATATATATATATATATATATATATATATATATATATATATATATATATATCATATATACAAACATATATATGTGCGTGTGTGAGTGTGTGTATAGGCCCTTTTCCCTTGCAAAGGATAGCTTCAGCAGGTGTTAGCCATTGGTTCTCAGCAACTCTTATGGGTGGAGTTGCTAGCACCATGTCACATCTATCTGTTCGTTATTTTTCCTCTTTCTCGCTCTATATCGCGTAGGTATATTATACATGCAAGCTAAATATGCGTGCGTTTCACGAATACTAAGACATGTCAGATTTATTCTCGGTAGAATGACCTTTATACCTCATAACATAATCCCTCCTTTTATCAGAACACAGCACTAACACCCAGTGTCAAGTAGTAGTAGTATTAGTTTAACCAGACCACTGAGCTGACTTTCAGCTCTCATAGGGCTGGCCTGAAGGATTAGAATAAAATACCAAGTCTAGACCTGAGGCCAAGCACTGGGACCCAATAGGTCATTCAGTACGATGATGAACGAATTCAAATGAAATTAAAACTGCACACAGGCACATGTTCTTATATGTAACACATGCACAAATACATTTACTCTTGCTTCCACACTAAAAAGGTATATTAAAATTCATAATAACCTACGTAATGTTTAAAAAAAAATTTAAATCGACAAATACTATAAGGGTTTTCGTGCTTTTATTATTTACTTATTTTTATATATTATTATTTAAACCACAGTTCCTCATGAACAACAAAATCGGAACGACGGAAAATGTAAAAGATTCTAACAAGTTATCTTTCACTGATTTATTTCAAAAAGTTGACAGTCGCTGTTGGTCATACTTTGGACACTCAAATAACACAAGTAACGAAAATATGAAGACATATCATAATATACTGTACTACATAAGGAACGCTTCAACGAACGCAGAGATATAAACAAACATACTCTGGAGTGCCGAAAAGGAAAGCATAAATAAATAAGAGCGAATCCATACTCCATTTATATGTACCTTGGTAACAAAGGATTCTGTTGCAACTTACTATAACCAGTTATACTGAAAATAATCAGACCTTTACCTCTTAGATGCAGTAATCACGTGCGTTCTCTCTCTATGGCAATTCTTATGATCAGTTGCCATAGGCAGATAATGATATTTCGTTTACACTTCATACCTGAATATTATTATCGCCGACTGTACGTTCAAGCGTTAAAAAGTTTTCTCTCTCCGTTGTTAAGCACATTATTTTGGTCAAATACAAATTTGTATTCCTATAAATTCCAACTCTTAATACTACAGCATTGCTTCATATCTCTCTCTCTCTCTCTCTCTCTCTCCATGATGCAGCACCTCCTAAATGCGTCTCCATCACTACCACTTTGAGATGACATCATGCAATGTGGTGCACAAACAGTCCCCACGTGGTGACAACATCTTTTATGACCTCATCACCCACATTTCCATCTCAAGGCTAAATATTCTGCTAAGAAGAGGAAGAAGCAGAAGAAATGTGACGTAATCACTGAACCATCTCACGGGGCAACGGGAGAGAAGTAGCCGCTTTTGATCGGGGGAAGGGACGCTGGTGGACTGAGATGGAAGGATATCGGGAAAAAGAAATGATGATGCTCCTTTCGGGAAGAGGAGAGAGAGAGAGAGAGAGAGAGAGAGAGAGAGAGAGAGAGAGAGAGAGACTGCAATTAGAAATGATGAGGATGATGATTAAAAGCATCGTCATTTCTTTTTCCCGATATCCTTCCATCTCAGTCCACCAGCGTGCCTTCCCCCGATCAAAAGCGGCTACTTCTCTCCCGTTGCCCCGTGAGATGGTTCAGTGATTACGTCACATTTCTTCTGCTTCTTCCTCTTCTTAGCAGAATGCCACAGCATCCATGATTCTGCTGGGAGTCATATGATCACCATGGGTGGTTTTCAATTCAATAGAGCTACTACTATCTTTAATATAAAGAATCCAAGATGCCATCGTCAACTACATAAGAGAATTGTCTTATATATATATATAATATATATATATATATATATATATATATATATATATATATATATATATATATATATATATATATATATATATATATATATATATATATATGTGCGTATGTATGTATAAAATAGCATTCACATGAGAGAATCAAAGCGTGTTTATCACCACGTCGAAGATTTAACGAACGCGATACGTGGAAAAAAAGGACCACCGAAATTTTTAGCATCACAGAGGACGCCGACAACCCGAGACCCGCCCAAACCATAAACCTCCCTTTCGGTCGCTCACAAGGAACACTTTCTTAGATGGCGTTCCTGTGTCGTGTTGGAACTGGACGGCAACCCCAGTGGAGGCCACGAAACAAAACATTGTTCGCACGTATATCATTTTCGCCTATGTTAACATCAACAATTTCGATACTTTTCTATCCTATAAAACAACCAATTTCTCTGCAGCCATCATCATCAGCAATACCTCCGAACATTAAAATTCCATACTCACACATATCTGAATACTATTTACAGTTAATGTTGATACTAATATATCGCCAACATCAATAATATTCAAAACATTGTAATAAGAAGACTTAAATCTGAAATACCTGAATTTTAGTATCAAACTCAAATGGTCAACATCACGACAACCTTCATTAGCAACAAAACTCCAAATTAATATAATCGAGGTACATAAGTCTCTAGTCGATACAAAGAGTGATGACATTATTTTAAAGAAATTATCAAAAACCTGTTAACTTCTTCAAACTCAGCGTTAACGAAAAAATATACAAAATAAAAGAACTCTATTAGCCCAATAAAAACCCCTAGATAATGACGAGATATTGGTAACTTCAATAGATTTCCTTGTGTATTTAATGATATGTTGCTTAATAACACTTTCAAACCTCAATTACTTTATTGACACAATAATTCAATCCTATGGCTATCATTATTCACCATTCAGAAATTTTCCGGGAAAGGGGCGATCGCCAATAAGTGATACTTGAATATATATATCTCACAGATTCTTGGCTCACACATTTTCTCCTCAACGTGCTTGTAAACTGTTTCGAGTTGTTTTCTTATTATGTTTCTACCAATATTAGTATCATGAGTAAGAAGTGTTCCACCAATTGGTTAAAACAAACCGGAATTGAAGAATATATTAAAAAGTTATATTCGTACATAATATTGAACGAATTTCAAGTCCTGTAAGAAAATTCTCTCTCTCTTTCTCTCTCTCCCTCTCTCACACACACACACACATATATATGAGTATCATCTTGAACATTGGAAAGAAATAATCGTGTGGTCATAAAAGCCCTTCTACCATGGGATGGCGCTAGGCATAAATATGATCCGGTTTTCCTGAAAAAATAAATAAAAAAAATGAAAGTTGAGACACTCAAACTCGCGCACTCACTGCTGCCTCTCTTCTACAAAAAACGAGCACTATATGACACATAAGACCCACTAAGCTGCTTATAATAAAAACAAGATTTAAAGCACATTCACAAAAATTACAAATAAAGAAAAACCCTTTGAATGAGAAGGGAAATAAAAAGGGAAAGATATGGGTAATATACTTCGAGCACTAAAAAACCTGCCGCAGTGTGCTTCCTTTTACCACTCGAAAATCACCCTTCCTCTCGTTATAAAGGACTGCTTGCCCGGCCGCTCCGATTGCTGTCTTGCTGTGATAAAAGACCAAAAGACCACCACGTTTCTGATGTACTTTGTATGCGTGTGCATTAAATAGCCTATATGTGCATTATAATGTATATATATATATATATATATATATATATATATATATATATATATATATATATATATATATATATATATATATATATATATATATATATATATATATATATATATAATGTATATGACTTAAATTCATATAATACTAAACTAACCTCTCTCTCTCTCTCTCTCTCTCTCTCTCTCTCTCTCTCTTTCCAGTTTTAAGCGAGGCGTCATCTTTAAAACATTCATGGATTTTTTTTTTTAGATGAAGAGACGCCTAACCCGAGGAACTCTTGCTTATGGAGGTAACACCCAACGACAAAATGCAAGGAACAGAAAATTGCTGTTCAGTAACAACCGTCTTAAGAACAGGAAATTCGCACGTGGGTTTGCAGAAGGGCCAGATTTTGGAGCGCGCATTCATGGATGAAAGCCCGTGTAGAGAGAGAGAGAGAGAGAGAGAGAGAGAGAGAGAGAGAGAGAGAGAGAGAGAGAGAGAGAGTTTTCTGATAATCTTACCTTTTTACCCAGGCTATTATGCATGGTAACCAATTGGTTCTTAGCTACGTAAAATAAGTCTAATCCTTCGGGCCAGCCCTAGGAGAGCTGTTAATCAGCTCAGTGGTCTGGTAAAACTAAGGTATACTTAACTTTTTTTATTATGGATGGCAAAAAAAATGCCATTACAGACAAATATTTTATGCAGAAGCCTACATCCATTACAAAAACAGAGTCTGAAATATTAACGTTACTTTCATACTGTTTAAAAGAAAAGATTCGACATCTGAGAAGAAAATCCCCACTTCTTTTCACGCATAATCAATCAACTTATTTTCCTCTCACTTTTGTTGTTGTTAGGTACTTTTTTTTATATTATTTCCCAATGGTCATATTTCGAAAGCTTGACATTTCTAACGGTGATATTCATATGCTCGCTCGCTCGCTCTCTCTCTCTCTCTCTCAAGATCATCCGCACAAGTTTTCACGTCTTCAGATGTTTTTTACGAGATCGTGAAGCAGAGAAGCGATATCCATGGATATTTATGAGAGGTTAAAGGTCGGAGAAGGGGAGCAGAGATAAAAAAAAAAGTGAAGGAAATGGAATCTCAGACGAGGAAAGGGCACTGGGTGAGGGAGTGAGGGATAGAGGGGGAGGAGAAAAGGAGGGAAGGAGTATCTATCCATGCTTTACGTCAGCCCCAAGATCAACGCTGCCATAGTGACGTCACTCGTGTGATCTTCGTTAAGCAACGCCCTAAGGAAAACTGAAGTATGAAGGATATTATCCAAAGCAGTTAAGACTAGCCAATGCATGAAGAAGTAAACTTGATTAAATATAAAAGAGAAGGAATTACAAAAGAGAAGGAATTAAGAACGCAAATACCATTTATAATGAACGCAGTTATACAAATGTTAATTGTGATGACAGATGATGAGACCTAAGATCATTCTGCGAATAATACCAAGATATCACCGGAGAAAGAATCCAAAATCCAACTCATCAAATCAATAATCAAGATTCAAATTTCCTAAGAATAAAACATATCGTATGGAAGAAACTCGTCTTATACAGTCCTGATTTAGAAAGCTGAATCTGAACAGCTAACTAATTTGATATCAGCGGGTATGTACACAACTAACACAGATGAGCAACTAAACAAAAATACAGCAGCATGAGCACAAGTCATCCACCTCGCATATAAATCCTTGGACACCAAATTATCTAACTGGAACAATATAGTCAGCAAGTGACTGGCTACAAGAGAGGTAGTAAGTGCGATTGCCCTTATCAACGAGGATAACAAATGACTTCCCACATCAACAGAGGTAGCTGAAGAACCGAGACATTAGGAGAGTAAAAAATTCAGACCCAACTGACAGAGATATAGTGTCCAGTCACACCAAAGGCAGCGGAGGCGATTGTCAATATCAAACCAGATAGCAAGGACTAGCCACTGCACGAAGCAGCAGGTGACTACGTGAAATCAATAATATAAGCTTGACCCCAAGAGCTCTTCTCAAGCACTGGTTAACTTTGATGTGATTTAATGGATGTATTCTTGACTTTGCCACCCAGCGTTTCAAAACAAGCGAATTCTAAGAAATGGGACCGAAGTTTTTTGAGGGTGCAAACTGAATGGAGTTTTGCCACTGTTGTAAACAGTGTAAGAAATCCCCACATAGAATACAAAAACAATAAAGCTCAACTAGCATATCTGAAGTAATTAAACCCAAAGTCTTCTACGAAACACATTTGACATTTAGTATGAGCCTACGTTCCATAGACCATTTCACTGTAGATAAGACAATAAACTGGATATGAAAAGAAAACAAGATACAAAAGTAACACTTCAAGAGAGTGTAGGGTACACAGACAGTCTTTGAAACCGTAGCTACCATAACCGTATAATTAAAAACAGCTCTTGGCCGCGCAATAAATCATGGTGGCTAGAGCAATTCTCAGAGCAACGATGGATTACGTTGGAGTGATGGCTGCTCTAGTTCGGCGATTTAAAGTTCCACCTTTTCTCTTTTATACAGTGAAGCCACGAACTATTGATTTCTATCGACCTTGTCAAACTTTGCATAAACGCGTCAAGTTAATAGTAGTATTTTTATATTGAGAAGACAGACGCGTGAATCGATCCCAAATCTAATTAGAGTGCTGAAAATGAGGACAAAATACATAAATACAATACGGCAAATACGCACACACACACACACACACTGTAATGTAAAGGCTATATACTTGAAAGTTTTCAAACATCATCCTTTTAAGGGACGAATATTTAGCACGAAGGTAGAACTATGGTCATGTACTCCACAAAATATAAAACACGCACACATACATATATATACATACACACATATATATATACCTCCATCCAAAAACGTAAGAGTAAAATAAGAAGGAATGAGCTATGCCTATGAATTTTAAGCAAGTACCGTTGACGGCCCAGTAACCCTGACAGCAAACATAGCAACACAATAGGAATTTCATTCCTAAACCTATCAAAAGCTGGATGAATTGGTGAGATTTGGGGGTATTTAAACACTGTATGACTCTCTCTCTCTCTCTCTCTCTCTCTCTCTCTCTCTCTCTCTCTCTCTCCGATACTCGGATGTTGACCTAAAATTTGGGTTCTAGAACTCGGGAAGGAAAAAGGTATTTTTCGATGGCAAAAAATTACTGAATAATATGTCAGGCTTTCGTCCTCCCTCTAATTTTAGCCATTATAAAAAGAATTTAGTCCGTTTTTCTAGTTTTTTCCTACCCATTACTGTTAGCAATGAAAATATTTGTATTATAAATTTAAAGCACTTAGTAGGTCTGCATGGTGTACATGTCCCAAAATCATTAAATAGAAACCTACTTCATAAGTTAACAACAAACTATACCGAGTTAAAACTGAAAAGGCAGAAACGAAACTTGCTTCATAACTACATCGTCTCATTCAATTCATTCATCCAAGACACCGTTACGTTCGTTCTTTAACATAACGTCTTTATTTATCACGGCATTTTGGTAAAATAACGACCAGCAAAACAATACAATCACTCATTATTTGCAGGCATTTTATACCTTCATCACGCTTATGATACAGATTATTTGATCAACCCCTATAACGACATATTGGTTGTAACTTTGCAACACGCGCACACACACATAAAACTAATTGTACCTCCTCTGACAGTGTACCTCCAAGGACTTGTTCTGGACGGAAAATATGACAAAATGGGAACCTTACATGTGATATACAGTACTTTTAATTACTTGCAATTAATTAGTATTCATCAGAAAGTTTAACCTAGGTACATTAAGCTCTTGTTTTCTATTACTCGTATGACAGCTCAAATTCTCCCCTCTTGCGTTATTAATATTGCCCCGGCGTACATAGCCTACACGACTGTCCGCGCTGACACTACACCGTAGTTGGGGAAAGAGGTTGAAGGGTGGAGCTTACAGTAGGAGGAGAGAGAGAGAGAGAGAGAGAGAGAGAGAGAGAGAGAGAGAGAGAGAGGTCTGGTTGATGTCTTCTGCTTATATTCAGGGAGTAGTAGTAGTGGGAGGGCTTCGAGGTCTGAGGACACCTCATCCTCACCCTTCAAGGATGGAGGACGGGGGACGGGAAAGGGGACCAGGAGGGGAGGGGAGAGGAATCAGCCCTGATCAACATATCCATTCTCGGTCGGTTCCTATTTAAACAAGGCTCATGGCAAAACGACCTAAATTTGGTCCTAAAGATGAACGGCGAGGGTGAGTTACGGGTTTTGGTAACCCGCTGTACGGAGCGCAACATATATGGATAGAAGACAGAGCTACCGGTATATACGCAGATAAACTCATATATATATATATATATATATATATATATATATATATATATATATATATATATATATATATATATATATATATATATATATATTACTTTATAGTTAATTGTAAAATAGCGTTCATCTCTAGCTATAACATTTATACACAGGTCATGTGGACAATATAAATAGGCAGATAAAATACCAATTTACCAAAATAAAGCGCGCTGTGTAATCTGAAACATTTCCAATTCAAAATCCCAACATATATCTACGTTCAAAGAAATGAATGTTTACAAATCAAATGAACTTTGTTTTGTAAAGAAACTTTCAATGCCTTAGTACCAATTACTACAGCGCATCGAGCCGAGGCATCAAATAATTATAAAACTAAAAAAAAATAAGAAAACACTGACGTAACAGCAGCGAACTCTACATCAGCCTTACGTAAGCCAATAAATACTAATAAAAAAAAACCTTCGACGCACCACATAATAAGTAACGGTCGTACCGCAGGCAATAGTTAAGAAAATATATTTTCAACAGTTATGTAACAAATAGGGGGCGGGTCGTCTTCCAGTCTTCCTTCAGCTATCGTCAATTTCCAATTTACATTTTCCAGTTAGGAGAAAATGTAACCGAAAATTTCGAAGGGGAATAGAATGACAGAAAGAAACCTAAACTATAACGCCCATAACCCCGGCACAACACACATACGCACACACACAAACCACGACTCTCGTAGCAACCAGATGGAACCTAAAAGGAGAGGAGGAATGGAAAGGAATTCTCTCCTCTACGGCAACAACGCCTTTAAAACCATATAGAAGAAAATTACGCTTTGGTGATTTCTCGTTTTTTCTCGGCCCCTGCGGGGACAGAAGTAAGGAGAATCGGGACCACTCCCTTTCTTTCTCAAAAGTATTTGGTTCTACACTCAAATATGTCAAATTTTATCAGATCTGTTCTCATCGTTTATTTATCAGATATGCTCTCATCACCTATAGGAGGTAATGTTCAACCTGAAGCTATGGATTACAAACGCTTGAGCGTACATGCTCATCTTGTAAGACCAGCGTCAATGAACTTGTCAGTCCTTAAGGCACTTAAATCAATCAGACTAAGAAACCTTACTTCCTCTCAGTCGCTAAGGTCAAGACAGAGCTAAGAATGAGGCATCTGGAGTTTTAACTACCTACTTGTGGTTTCTTCTCTTTGCAAGAATTGTTCGTAGTTAAAGACAGCCCATGTTAGCTTTCTTGATCCACGCATAACTGTAATGCTACACAGTGCCTTACAAAAAGTTGGCCTTATTAACTATATACGTCTGCCTTATCTAAATACACTACCGCACTGCTATGTGCATTCTCTAATGCTTTCACGTTACTCTTTTCCGATGGTCTTTTCTCTTAAAGAGATGGCTTTATCTCTGGAAATAAAAGAGAATTCCGAAACAACAATACCTTATAAATGAAACTTTTGAGGAATAAGCACAGAAGACCATCACCGAGGGTAGATAGGTCCTTATATGAACAGTCATCTAAATCTGTTCTATAGCAAGTTTTCAGGCGATTGTTATCTGAAAAAAACTACACTTTCTACAGAAAGCCCTTTCATTAAAACCTCATGTCACTAAAAAGACTCAATTTTTCTAAACCGGATCCTTTATTCCTCGGAAAGAATCGTAATTAATCTTTGTTTCCAGAAGCCTGCCGTTTTCAAACAAAAAATCTGCTGAACTCTTTTCTCCTTCATTTTTTCTGAAAGAAACATCAGCACCCATATTCTTCACGATCACCGCATCCAACAAGAACCGCCCTGAAACCGGTAAACCGGTTCCCAAGCAGCAAAAGAAATCACTTAGAAGTGGCATCCTGTCGCCCTGAAACCTGTTTCACAGCACAAGAAAACTCATATAAGTAGCATCTCTCGGGAGCTCTTACAAGCACATCTCTATCGGGATCTGTTTAAAAAGTTAAGCTCTGCTCTTTTTTAATAACAGTATAAACGCGCAAGAGGACGAGAAGTGGGATTTATAATAAGTCATATAAAACAATAACTTAAAGTGCAATTTAACAATGACGAATAAAAAAACAGATGTGAAAAATTAATCAGGAATTTAAAAATAAAATATCTAAAACCTCGAATTTCCGACTAGTAAATAAAAAAAAAGGAAAAACAACAGAAAACATGAGATCAGGTCAACCTCCTGAAAAATACAACATAAAAACCTCAAAGAACTGCCTTTCAAACAAAACGAATTGTGAAACGACATACACTATAAATAGCAAAAACAATCCACCCCAAGACACTAAATAAATGATCCAGAGTATCAAGGGGAATGAACAAAGTAAAGCATAGACACAATCGCTGCTAAAATATTCACATCAGGAGACTGGAAATGAGGAAACGAAGACCCACCCACGTAAGGTATTCTCTAACCCATCGACATATGGTAATGCCAAGGCCTAAGTACTCCGCTGATTCCGTCGCAATCCAGCCACTACTTGGAGTTGAAATAAACGAGGATTAATAAACACACACACACACACACACACACACGCACACATATATATATATATATATGTGTGTGTATATGTATATATGTTTGTATGTATACATACTGTATATGAAGAGACAGAGAAAACATTTTCAAACTGACTAAATACCATAATAATACACGCACCGATAAACATCCTTTGATACTACGTAGCACACACGCACACACACACACACACACACACACACACACACAGAGAGAGAGAGAGAGAGAGAGAGAGAGAGAGAGAGAGAGAAGAGAGAGACGTTTAATTCAAAGCGAAAGCTGACGAGTAAAATTTAAAAGGGGCTTCTATAATGACCCGGTACCCGTTTGGACACCAGAGGGATGAGTCATCCTCCTGGATTATAAAGAGAGAGAGAGAGAGAGAGAGAGAGAGAGAGAGAGAGAGAGAGAGAGAGAGAGAGAGAGAGAGAGAGATTAAGTAGTATACAAATTCTTTACACGAACTTAAATGATTAGACAACAACAACACTGCCAATACTGTTGTGTCTATGAGCTTCAGCTCAGCAGGGAGGGAAAAAATCAAATACTTTCTAAATGAATCATCGTGAGGGAAAGGCTGAGAGAATGTGGCTATGGAATGACAGGTGAAATGACAGGGCAGAAGGTTAAACGGGGGAATGATACTGTCTGTTCTGGGATCACAAAACTTGAACTTCCTGGGATGACAAAGGCTGAACTTCTGTATTCAAGAGAGTATAGGAGCACAGATATGTAAAGACTCAAAAACAGGTTGAAATAAGATCGTGCACGCAAAAGTGAACCCAGTTACCACAGAATTCGGAATCCCCCACAGAGAATGATAAGAATCCTTTTCTCATTCTTAATTATTTTCCCTTCACATATATACTCAAGTCAGAAATTTCTTTATACATATATATACATACATACATACATACAAATTACATCATATATATATATATATATATATATATATATATATATATATATATATATATATATATATATATATATATATATATATATATATATATATATATATATATATATATATATATATATATATATATATATATATATATATATATATATATATATATATATATATATATATATCTTTAAGTTATTCGCATCAAGACATAAATGACTGCCCAAGAAATTTTACTTACTTGCATAAATGACTCTTTTCATGAGTCATTAAAAATCATAATCGCCAATGCTCAGATTATCAAATGAAATAAAATCATAATAAAACAAAGGTGTTCACACGGAGGTGAGAAACTACTGATACACCTCAGAATAAAAGAATTCAGACATGAAACAAAAATGAAACATGCTTTTTGCATCCCCCTTCACCCAAAAAATATGAACGAAATTTCAGAATGGTCAGATGATAATGCCTAAAACCATCCATGGGCAAATACGACAAAACATATGTAAACAGGATCACACGAGCAAAGCCATCTAAAGGGCATCCGTTGGAGATGAAATCTCTCTCTCTCTCTCTCTCTCTCTCTCTCTCTCTCTCTCTCTCTCTCTCAAACGAGGAAGCTGCAGCAACTGGATCTCGTTCGACATAATGGCCCGTATCGTCCCCCGTATCGGACGAAGCAAGTCGGACGAGGCCAAACCGGGTCAACTAAGCGACAAGTGACCTACCGAGTCAGATTAGAACACACACACACGCGAACATTCTTCCAATAGCTCTCTGCACAGAGAGAGAGAGAGAGAGAGAGAGAGAGAGAGAGAGAGAGAGAGAGAGGATTAGATTCTTCCAATAATCTTGTGAAGATCTTGAGGGAGAGAGAGAAGAGAAAGAGGCCTCAAAGACCAGGCATCTGTTACTGTACATTAAGCATAGCTGGAAACTCTTTAGTCTGGGTTTGAAGGCTTAATTGCGCATTATCTTCGGGATATAAATCAGATAATGCAGTGACTTGAAGACCCAGTTTATCAGTTCACACTAACCTTAAGCACATGATAAGGACATCAAAAGATCGACAAAGATTTTTTTATACTGTGAAGGTATACGATAACGATTCTGGAGATAAATTCATTGATGACACTCCTATATGATTATCTCATTGAGGTTCATTAAATAACAATCTACTAAAGGTACTTGAGAACGAGAAGGGATTATTTGTGACAAAAACTGGATTTTGAAATACCTATTATCATAAGACACCTACATAGTACTTGTACATTGAATAATATCAAGATTGCATACGTCATAATGAGCATTATCTACAGTAACTGCGACAGATGAATACATACTAAAATAAATCTTAGTAACAGGGCTATGCATTCATCCAACTATCAAACAAGCAGATTAACAATATATATATATATATATATATATATATATATATATATATATATATATATATATATATATATATATATATGAATGTCTTTTCTTGTAATACTAACTACAGTGCAATATGAATATAAGAGGGCCCATAAAACACTATTTAAACGTTTAAATAGTGTTTTTATGGGCTATATATATATATATATATATATATATATATATATATATATATATATATATATATACATATAGTATATATATATATATATATATATATATATATATATATAGATAGATAGATAGATACACATTTAGGTAGACATATAGTGTGTGTTAATGTATGATCATGAAAAGTGGTTATTGTAAAAAAAAACTGGGGATCAGCAAAAGAAGTGAAACTATTATACAGTTTCTCCTCTCTATTCAAGAGCATGCAAGGAAGCTTTCTACTGCACTGGGAGCAAGTGATCGCTCTCATGAATCTGAGGAGGCCGATCAAGAGGAAAAAATGGCGAGGTAGCAGTCGGCCTTTCTAATAAATTTAAACATAAAAATTACATTACTTACTACTTCTGAAATCAAATGTACTTGAAGCAGACCTAACTTATATACAAGCAAAATTGTTTGAAAGTACGTATTAAAAATATTAACATTCATCACAGCCTATGTTCTCATTCCCTACATATGTCCATCAACGTTTCGAGTGTTAATGAGGATTAAACACAAATTAAAATATTCTTATGAAAAATAAAGGAAAAATCTAGTTTAAATGGAGACAGAGACTGGAATACTCCTCTTCCTCCATCTCCCTATTCCTATTTTCTCTTCTCCCTTCCATGAGGTCATGCCCAACTCCAGTCACTGTGATCCTTAGTACCCCAGTCTTTGATATCCATCTACCCAAGTGTCTGGAGAGGGCACAGCATCCCTCTATTCCTTACAGAGTCAACCCACCTCCTCCCTCCCCCTCCTCTTCTCAACTAACCATCACCCCTGGCACACCCTTATCGTTCACCCCGCCACGCCCACTCGGCCCTGTGTCTCCTCCGCTCATTCCATACGCCCACGACCTGCTCCGATGCCCAAGACGGGACCTCAGATGAATAGCTACATTAGATACACGCAGTATTTGTTCGTGCATGTATGTATGTATGTATGTATGTATGTATGTATGTATATATATATATATATATAAATATATATATACATAAATATATACATAAATATATACATAAATAAATATATATATATATATATATATATATATATATATATATATATATATATATATATATATATATATATATATATATATAATTCATGTGTGCTGATGTACAAGGTCAATAAATCATGAAAAAATAAATACACTCTAATGTTACTCTGAAAGCATGACGTAATTTGACATGGAAAAAAACAACGTTTTCCACATAGTTGGTGACCAACTGACTGGGTAGCAGTCAATCTAAAAACAATAAGACTTCGAAGGGTAATCCAAAATCATTAAAATATATTTCTGAAAGGACAACTGTTAAATCAAACAGACTACTTATCTGATAACAAGGAAGTGGTAAACTTCATAAAAGAATAGAAGCTGACCTTCATTTTTCCCTTTAGCATTTCCAGGACAAACCAAAATAATGCACAGAGAATATGAACAGCAGTCTCACAATAAATTTTCGTCACTTATATGATCAAATAATTGTGCAGATCTTTAATGTGTATTTCGAGTTATCGTGGTAACGAACGCAGAGTAAGAAAGACTACAAAGGTGGAAATAATGTAGCCTTCCATCTTTCTTGTCAAGGTTAAATGGATACCTGAATGTCATCTGAAGAGCGGTTAGCATGGGAGAAGCTACCCTTACGTAACGTAATAGCCCAGTAATCAAATACTTACGATAAACAAAAGGTTCTAGAATGACACAAACCAACAACGAGGAGAGTTTTTTTTTTTTTTTACAGACGAATGAACGAATTAATAAGTCTCGAAAAGATTTTATTTCATTTACCCCGATGAAATAATTTTACCCATACAATTAAGCCTCCATCTCTTTACACATGAAAGCAAGAAGTATTTACTTCGACAAAAGCACTCGAACTGATGGAGGAATTAATCGAAGCTCAGATAAAAGCAAAAATACTTGCAGGCTCATCATGAAAGAAAAGGAACAAGTACGAAAAATGTGAATAAAACGATGCCAAACAAATCCATCTACAGATCTACGTTATGATAAACCCGACATAAATCAAGCGAAAGATTCCATAAACATTAAGTGGCCGAGAGAGGATCATTGAGAATGCAGGGCACAGATGCCATGCAGACCAATGCCTGGGCATAACAAGAGGGCACTGCAAGGTTACCAACCTTTTTCACATAACCTTAAGGATGAAATCAGGTGGACAGTTATCAATAACCTAAATTAGCCTACATCAAAATACTGACCTATTTTCACACACACACATATACATACATACATACATACATTCACACACACATATATAACATACAACTTGAATTTTTAACAGATAATTATTTAATAGTTTGAAACCAGAATGTTCGTAATGTTTCATCGTAGGCAACGCAATCCATGCTAAGGCCACCTTGCCGCCAACAGAAACGGCTCAGATATGCTACCTGTTCAACATCTGACCAAAAAAGGTGCATCCAATATGTTACGCTGTGATTCCCAGAAAGTACGATCAACTCAAAGGCAAAAACACTGCAGACATCATGAGCGCTCGAATGATTTACCTATAAGGAGTTTGTGTGTACATCGAAGTATGGAAAACGCGAATGACATTTACATGCTCCCATACATGCTACAAGATAAGTATGCATAGTATAACAGTGTGCACGCGACAGAAGTTTAGCTAGCTGAATAAGGTAAGAAAGAACTACTGTATCATTCCGAAATCGCTTTCAAAACACATTAGAGGCTTTCTCTGTTTGGGTGTCAGTCTCTCATATACATACATACAAACATAATATATATATATATATATATATATATATATATATATATATATATATATATATATATATATATATGTGTGTGTGTGTGTGTATATATATATATATATATATATATATATATATATATATATATATATATATATATATATATATATCAGTATGTACATACATATATATCATCTAAACGATTTTCCACCTTAGCGGTGGGTCTTGAATGTGTTACTTTTTTTGGAATGAGGATGCTAGACTTACTCCCCACCTTACGAATGCTTAGAGCTTATTGTGCTAGAGGCCTCTGAAACTTCTTGGTTACCCATCCAAGGAGTGATCCGACGTACAGAATTTCGCAGATGGCACTACGGAAAAATAAACCAGTCGTTAACGACCAAGAATTGCACAATTTAAAATATAACCTTGAATGATAAACACAGCTCCATTGCCTAAATGCAGGCACTAACGGTATGTAAATATCTGGCAAAGTTAAAAAGAAAAAAATATGAAACTGGATCCCTATCTAAAGCCAGTGTCTTCTAGATAAACAAGATACATTCACGAACTTCGTACATAATTCAGCATAAAGTCCTGAAGTTGCAATATTCTAATATAAATAAGCACAAAGCCTTTTGGGTGCATAAAACTTAAGTACACATGACGTGGAAAAATACCAAAAGAGGAATCAAAAGCCGTGTTATAAACTTCCACGACATTTTAACACTGAAACTTACCAAAAAGCCATCTACATAAATGCTTTATACATGCGTGTATTGGCAGCATATGGAAGCAACCACAAACGCAAGGGCGCGAGCTCAAGACCTCACCGCCCAGCAGCCATGGCCGAAGAGCTTAGTGCCAAGACCAATCCATTAACTGGATGTTACGTTCGTCCCTAAACGAAGACAACATCACTTCCCCTAAACATGCGACATCACTCTCACCTTTACTTTCATCTCCATCACACCTGGCAATACACCTGTGCCTTTACCTGTATGAAATGGTGATTCGGTGCACTTTATCTCGATCTAGAGACCAACTGGTTGAAGAAATGATATCACAGAAATTTATAAAATTATAAAAAATATTATCGATACACACATATATAATATATAATATATATATATATATATATATATATATATATATATATATATATATATATATATATATATATATATAACTTTTTGGAACATCGTCTTCACAAGCTGGTTTCTCAATTATAAAACGTAATCAAAGAAACACTGCAGGGGCTCAGAACAATAAATTTTGTTTTAAATGAAGTTGATACAATACTGTTAAGTTCATTGAATAACGAAAAAAATTTTTTTAAATAGTTTTTGGAACGTTCTTCATAAATGTCTAGTTCGCTAAATATCTTTTTCCTAAATCGAATCGACATTAACGAATTGGAATGTCATGTACACATATGTCACCTGAGGGTGTTCCTATTCATCTTTTATTCGTTCAATTTCTCTTTTTTTCCCTGACATATGGGCACGCGGAAGCTTATTTTACAAGGTAAAGGCCTTATAGTCTTGTCTCATAATAATAATAATAATAATAATAATAATAATAATAATAATAATAATAATAATAATGTCTTGTTTGAACTTCAAAAAAAAAAGTTAGAACTTCATGAAAAGGCGGATCTACCATTAAAGTTCCTAGGCTTAGTCGTGTCTTTACTGAAGCCTAAAATCATGCACAACATACCGATATATAGCTGCATTTTGAACATCCAAAAATGTTTAGACTCGTTCGGTGAATTTTTCCAGGTATATGAACGATTCTTCAGTTGGAGAGAGAGAGAGAGAGAGAGAGAGAGAGAGAGAGAGAGAGAGAGAGAGAGAGAGAGAGAGAGAGAGAGAGAGAGTTAAAATTTCCAGTTCGATCTATAACATTCCATAAATTCTTAATCAACCTCCGTCAGCCTTGCCAGAGACTGACATCAATAACTTGCAAAAAATTTAAAAATTACTCGGTTGTAACAACAACTTCATGACTTGTTACACAAATTTTGTCGAATTACCTTTTACATATAAACTGCGAGGATTAGCCGGTCGATCCCTGCTGAGGACGGAGCGACCTCGTCCGTTTCATAGAAGTCAGTCGACTTCTGTGGGTTGCAACCAGGTTTGAGAGAGAGAGCAATAGGGTATGTGAGGAGTGAGGGGTGGGGATAAAGTGCTCCATCAAAACACACGCCCCCATATAATTGAAACCAAGAGGACCTTGGCGAGGCAATCCTCACCACACAGGACTGGAACCATCGGTCCTATAGTTCCTCCTTCATCTTATCGCGAGCCCCTATCGTATTTGACATTCCTGGAACACGATACCCCGAACGAAAGAATGCAAAGTCAGAGGCAAGAACCCATGCCCGAACCAGACGCGGGGGCCAACAGTTTAATTGCACGGAATCGCATGAATGTAATTTCTCTCTCATAGGGCAACATTCCTCGGCAGCATGCTAATGGGAAGCACCTATTTTAGGGTATTGTGGGCACTATGATTGCTCACTACTAGGGGGAAGGGGAAGGGGAGGGGAGGAGGAGGAAGAGAGGGGTCCAAAAAGAGTGGATTCGAAGGGAGACGAGAGGGTGTATATAATGCAGAAATACCGGTTTCCTGCGATCACGGCAGCCAATGTGGACTGTAGACAATGCCTGCGCGCACGAGCGCGATCTATCTGAAATGAGAGCATCCATTTTTCACTACAGGCTCAAAACGATAATCATATATGTATGCAAAAAAAAAATAAATATTCTGAAAGACATAAAAAAGCTCTTTATCCACTTACAAATTTTTTTCATAATCATTCCAAATCTTGGTCCCCCGAACAGCAAGAAAAAACTGAGAGAGAGAGAGAGAGAGAGAGAGAGAGAGAGAGAGAGAGAGAGAGAGAGAGAGAGAGAGAGAGATTTCGTGCTAAGAAACGTAAAAGGCGGCCAATATGCTAATGACTCGTAGACTCATCTATTCATCCTTTTTAGAACTCATAAAGTGGCAAATGACGCACAGAGGACACCCAGAACCTTGTTTAGAGCGGAGGCGCGGCAACCGAACTCATGTCGAGGCACAGGAGAAACAAGGAACAATCGCCATCATTTCCATATCAATGAATCCCGCTCCGGACTTACTTGCATTTCTCGGGCCGAAAGAAACATGATTGTTAAAACACGGAACCTGACTCGAAATCGCTCTACGTGATTTATGTCGTCAACAGCCGAAGCCAATTTCGTGCTTTAACGTTCTGTGGCGCCAACATCCTTCGTGACTAATGCTACACAGGAACAATCGTCCGTCTAAAGTGTTGTCATTTGCTCTTTCCGAATCCGTCAACATCCGTCATGACTAAAGCATTACTAACGCTACAGATGAAATCGTACGAAGCTCTGTACTTTACCATTCTGGATCCGTCTACAAGCGGCCACGTCTTTTTCACTCACCTGAAAAGAAAAGAGCAAAAATGCATTAGCAAAAATTCGACGAGCGTAAATGAAAAAAAAAAATCTAAAGATTACCGGATCAACATAATAAACTGGAGTGTAAGCTGAAATGTGGTTTTTATTCAAGTTCCTATACTAAGTTTCTAATCTAAAACTAAAATCGTGTTTCTTCGTGGAAAATATGCTAGGAAAGTTAATCAAGATTTCTAAGCCCCTACAGTACTATACTTGTGCAATAACCCTTTACAGTTTGAAATAAACAAGTAAAACAAATACATTTGCACAATTTGTCGGGATTTGATCAAATATTATGATGAGCAAGGATTTTATACATAATTCGTAATATAAAGAGTTTATAAAGAATTGTCGCACATTATTATAAGTTACGTTGGCCAAGCTTTGTAAGGAATATATAAGGCAAAAAAAAAAAAATTAATGGGAATGAGTAAAATCACAATCTTATGCAAAATATGCGGGGTCCAACGAATCAAAATATTTTGAAAGGCATGTGGACAGAATTTTACCAGGCAAAAGCCCAGTAAGGCTTTTACATGAAATCAAAATTCCCAAAATACCATGAAACATCGGAATTTGTAAACATTACGCAAAGTCAGATGAGAATAAAAAAAACATCCATTCAGGGTTAAAAAAAAATGCCACGTAGAGTCAGATGAATAAAACACCATGTTTAGTCGAATTTTAAAAACCTACGTACAGGGATCAGCATCCTATACACAGCAAAGTAGTTTAGAAGTTTATGAAACATAAAGAATTCCTTAAGTTTTTCTGTAAGGAATTCTTTATGTTTCATAAAATTCTAATAAAGACAATGTAAAGTGAAACATTTATGAAAACTATGGAGAGAAGCGTACATGCCCAGAGAGGCACTTGTGCCAACACTGGGGCACTATGGCATTTGCCTACAACGCAGGTTCTCCTTCATTCCATACCTGTACCCGGCGAACGGAGACGCCATCTCCATATATGTCATCAAATGTTCCGACTACACTTTTTCCCCATGGTCATTTATAGTTTTTTTTATTTTCTTTGCAGAAGAGACGCGGTTTGTGCAAACCATCAAGAGAAGCCGATAGAGTTGAGCCATGTTGACTGACCATAATCTTACTTTCACACCTTCAAGTGGAACGCCGTATTTTTCGAACAAAACCTATTCTACTTATTTTTTTGGTGGGAGGAGGAGGAGGAGGAGGAGGAGGAGGAGGAGGAGGAGGAGGCACCTTCTCCGACACACCTTTACTTTTAAGACCAATCTCAACTAACTAAACCCTTTTAAAATGACCCAATCAAACTCTCTTTAAGGTAGATTTGGAGTGGGAAGTGACCTGGCCTTTATTAGGTAGGTCTGGGTAGACGAGGCCTTGACGAAGGACGTCCGCCGAAAGGAGATATTGATGCAATGGGAACGCATATGAAGAGCAAAAATTGGGCATTGGGCCAGTCAGCGGGCCTCTCTCTAATCAGCGATAGCCTAAGAAATGTGGTTTCTAAAATCTGACGTATTCTCTCTCTCTCTCTCTCTCTCTCTCTCTCTCTCTCTCTCAAACAGAAAAAATTCAAACAGAAGAGAATTAGCAAAAAAAAAAAAAAAAAAAACCATATTTTTCCTCAACGTGACACGTTGTAATTATCGTAATTATCACCACCACCTATCTAGCTACAAGCCACCATATTCTACTAGCCGCCAGGTGTACAATTCCTGCTTAGTTTTATCATCAATTTTCGTCATAATAAACAGTACCACATAACGTGAGACAATAAAATTCAGTCCAAGAATCGCCAAGGAATTAATTAACTACTGCAGAGTCACTGACGAAAATGTGACTACAAAATCTACAGCCGGTTTTTTACGAAAAAAAATCCCAAAGAAAACAAATCAAATTATGCACCTGCATCAAAAACTAAAGTTCCAACCAGCTAGCTGATAATATACGGACGATCAGAGCGCTGCATCCCAAAAGAATGAATCTTTTTTTACATACCAAGAAGAAGCGTTACTAATTCCTAAGTAGGGGAAATCACACGTTGCGTCAGTTCAATTACGGCTCAGTATTGAAACCTGATGGATAGCTAATAACTGTTACAGAACTGACAGACTGATTCAGAATGATGACTTCATATTCCGATCCGGCGTCATCATGGCAGTGGTCATCGATGCCAGAAATGAGCAACTTGATATAAATTGCTGCAACTATATACATAAAATCTACCACGAGCATATTTATTCACAAAACTATTCATTCAAACAAACCACTCAAAACTATAACACAATTTCTTAGGAACCTGGTAAAAGTAAACAACAAACTGATTAAAACACCCACAAAAGTCAAACATCATGTACACCCTTCTTTAAACACCGCGTCACACAAAACCAAAGATAATACAAAGACACGCCCACATACGCGCGCGCGCACACAGACACACAAACGCACTCACACAGCCAGGGTTGGGGATAAGCAGAGAGTTGAAAAACATTTTGTAAGAAGACCCGTGAGTTTTTGATGCACGATAATGACCACACACACTCTCCAGCCTCGGTAACTGAATCCATCGTGGCGTGAGTCGGCAGAATTTCAGGTAACTGATATGATGCGTGAATGAAAATACACTGCGAGTCTTTAAATAGCATTTTCATAACTTCTAAAAAACGTGTTGCTGTCGACAATGACTGTAAATAAGAGATTTTCCTTTTAAAATGATAAGGATGAATACCACGAAACGGCAAACGTACTGCAGTATACAAACTAAAACAATAAAAGAATATATAAATCATAATAGTAAACTGTACCATACTTAAGCACCATATTGCAAATATAATAAAAATTCATGTCATTTGCCTAAACGTAAACTAAATGTAATAAACAGAGAGCAATCTGAACATTAACAATCATCTGAATTGTCCCGCTACACATGGAAGTTCCTTTCGATCAAAACCTAAAGAAATGCACCTGCAAAAGCGCCATAAATACAGACCAACAGAATGCACATAAGCAATGTCCCTAGTCTCCTCCTCCCATCTCGCCCTTCCGACACCCTGAATCCTCACCCTGGAACAGAAGGAGCTCTTCCAAGTGGGAGGCATGACGTCACGCAAGGTCAGCCAGCGGGCCTGGCCATCCTAAGCCATCCCTTATCTGTTGTTCCTTCTTGTCTCTTATATTCTTTCCCCCCAAAACTGCACACATACGCTTTTCTCCCACCACATAAACACGAACAATTCAAGGAAAATCCCGTACGTGCGTTAAACTAAACTAAATAAGAAACGTAAAAACTATTAAAGTAATCCATAGTACACCCTTGCCCCATTTTTCTCCTTAAATCGCAAATACACAAGGTCTCTTCACCTGAACACTCAAAAGAGGAATATGCCTATACATAACACGCGAGAAAACAACAGACCATGACACACAAACGCATGCACAAAATGGGCAAACACCCAGGAGATTCAATTTCCTCGACGAACATCTGGAGATCCTGTTTACCTCCGACCAAACTCCACGGATAAAACATCGGCATAACCTAAATTCGACCCTAACTTCATCCCGACAATGACTCAACCAAAGAAACATTACACGACCCCCTCCTAAACCAACCCACCGCCCCCCTTCCCTCCCCCCTCAACCAAACACCATTACTACCTAAGGTAGCCTTACCATGGCCTGGACACTGCCCACTCTCATGGCCGTGATCGGGACAAGACTATGCTACCTACAAACACGTATACTTTACTTCTGCATGAACAATTGTGCATGTGATGAAAATATATGGAACTTAAATATATAGGTAATACATGTGAGGCCTCATACACAAATGTACACACGTATTATATATATATATAAATATATATATATATATATATATATATATATATATATATATATATATATATATATATATATATATGTGTGTGTGTGTGTGTGTGTGTGTGTGTGTGTGTGTAATTTCTCCTAGATGACTACGTAAACCTATTCAAAATTATACTAAAAATTGTACTTTACCATAAACTGACAGGATACCAAAACTACTTACGCATGAAAGCATTTCCATAAAAGTCGGACAGAGAACTTTCAGTTGATTAGGGATATTACGCATTTTTGTCACTCTATATATAGTTTACGAGACATACATCCATACATACATACACACATATATGTGTATAATGTGTGTGCGCATATATACATACATATATATAATAGTGTGTGTGTGTGTGTGTGTGTGTGAGTTGAGAGAGAGAGAGAGAGAGAGAGAGAGAGAGAGAGAGAGAGAGAGAGAGAGAGAGAGCCCAAAGTATGAAATGGGCCAAGAGTTACATCCAATGGGAATTAATCGTGCCTCCGTCACCTCAACATGCCTTGACGATAGCCACCTGTACTACATTAGCCATCCTTTATTCAACGGGATTCGGCTCCCGTGTCAAAGGTTATCGCGGTCAATGAATGTGAGGGGCTGCTACAATGACAACAGAATGCTGGATTTGGGTATCTAAGAGCACAACAGACGTCTCTCAACCGTCGTAGATGGACAGGGTTGTCACCCCACTGTCACCCGAGGTGAGACACGATGCGTCGTTTTTGGAAATGAGTTTGAAAGGGTTGTTTACGTCCGCTTACCTCAAGATTCATCACACTCATTTATCTTACATGACGTTCTCATTCCGAGATATATCTACCTACCTGTTTGTTTATCTGTTTACTCGAAAGTTAGTACATGTGTGCGGAAGAGGAATCGTATGATGCCTTTCTGCTTTTCTGTTGTGTCTTTCCATGGATGGTTGTATGTATTACGCCGTCTATACATCTATTTTACACATACACATTGCCGATTACAGTGACATGTTCACTGTACAGCTGATCAGAGAAACTATTCAACGTTGAATATGGTCGGTACGCTACTGGGGAAGGGAGACAAGCCTCATCCCATATATATATATATATATATATATATATATATATATATATATATATATATATATATATATATATATATATATATATATATATATATATATTGTATGAGAGAGAGAGAGAGAGAGAGAGAGAGAGAGAGAGAGAGCATCTTATGAATGCTCATTGCAGAGAACCTCCTGTTTCGATGGTATATATTTTGACGGAGCAACGAACGTTCAAGTGTAATTTTTTTCTTTCGTCTCACTTCCTCCCTCGCCACTATCTGCCACCCACAACAGGCGACTAACAATTACACATTACCTTACTGAACAGTTCAAGAGAGGCATGCTGAATTTTGTGGAAAACGTCCGGTGCGAGAATTTGTGAGCCGGTGCGTTTGCCAAAGCGAGAGAGAACACAATAGTTACAATGCATAATATATCCGTGCATAAACGATGGAGCAAGAAGATGGATGGACATCATTTACACACAACAGAACAGATTTGGGTCATAAATTTCGTCTTTCACCAACGGACCCCTAACCCACACAATAATGACACCCAATCGGCTTTCAAAATGAAGTTTAAAATGCTTGTGATCTGAAAGGCCATAAAAAGGCGGAGACACTATTCAAAAGTTGTCTCTTCAATTTACACTGATGCAAGCACAAAACATTCTGCTTTACTGGAGCGACCTTCCACAACAGTAGCTGTCACCAGTGCATTCTACTGGCACTTAAGAGCATCAAGTTGCTGTAACAGTGCCTGAGTTATATATAGCAGATACTTAAAAACACATGTATAAGTATGAAATCACAAAAATAAACATATACAATATATGTATATAAATATAAATATATATATATATATATATATATATATATATATATATATATATATATATATATATATATATATATATATATGTTACAGGCAGGAAAACAAAAGCCAAAAGAGATTTCCAAAACCTAGCATTAGATGGAGTAAGTGAATCATGTTATCCCAAGATTACCGACTTCCACGAAATAGCACTTAAAGAAGAGAGAGAGAGAGAGAGAGAGAGAGAGAGAGAGAGAGAGAGAGAGAGAGAGAGAGAGAGAGAGAGAGAGCAGAAACAAATTCCCAAAAGAGGCCTGACCTAAGAGTGAATTTGTTAACTCTACTTGTAGCTGCTTAGTTGTTCTGAGTCGCCGCCTGGAAAGGGGAAAGTCTGGGGCTAGCACCCACATCCCAGCACCATCTGTATAGCTAGATTTAATGCTGACTAATATCAGATGCACAAACCAAATGTCATCAAGGATTCCGTTTCTGAAAATGTCTGGTAAGAATGACGCGAAGTACTATGGAATGAAAAAGGTATTCATGATTTTCTCAAAGATCAATCGAGGTTGAATTTGTTCCTTTGTATTTGTGTCCGGTAACCTTGATGCAGCATGAAAAAAAAAGATTAAGGAAGGTGACGCTATTCATAAGACACATCCTTATTGTAAGAAAGGATATGATCGGCAGGATATGATTCTTATCATTGCTTATCTATGGCTAGGTCTGTATACATCCTTCTGTGAGGACTCCGGAGAGAGAGAGAGAGAGAGAGAGAGAGAGAGAGAGAGAGAGAGAGAGAGAGAGAGAGAGAGAGAGTTAAATATTAGTGACCCTCTTATATGCATCTTTATTTTGGTTTTTAGGGTGAACTTTGGCGCAACATCCCCCATACACCACCTTCACAAATGGTACGAGTACGGAATTCCATTTGGTAACTGTTCTTTCTACCTTCTACATCAGATTTTGGAATTATTCCCAACAGCAACTCACCATATTCATAAAATCCTCAACCCCAACCACCCTCTCTCTCTCTCTCTCTCTCTCTCTCTCTCTCTCTCTCTCTCTCTCTCTCTCTCTCTCTGGCATATCAAACTAAAGGCATCGATTTCGGGGGACTTTCTCGACACATCAAGTAAATCAATGAATTGGGATGCTTTCTTGAGGACGCGAGAGCTACACCTTGTTCGTGCTTTCCATGCGAATCGAGAAGGGTCGAAATCCAAGAATGTGGTGAAGATGAACCGCACACGTGCGGGAGGGCCGAGTGGGATGGTGCTGTGAGGATGACCTGGTCACTTTTGAAGAGAGAGAGAGAGACCGTACATTAGAATGGAATGCTCTAAAGCACAGTTAGTGCTACGTACAGCCTTCTTCATTACAAATATTCCGGTGATAAACCCCATCTTCTCTTGCCCAAATAGAACAATTGACAGCACGACTATTCACATACAAATATTTGCTCATCTAATATAATATATATATATATATATATATATATATATATATATATATATATATATATATATATATATATATATATATATATATATTAATGTTAGTCCATTTCCATTAAAAAGGGACGATTCCCTGGAAAAGTCAAGACAACGACAGCTGCCACACTTTAACTGATGAAACGATGGTGAATTCCATGATACACTTACATAAAAGTATCATCAACAGTGAGTCGAAACCCTTAAACACACAGCTCCATGATTCTCTATCTTGTACTCACTCTTTGGCTTCCTAGATGTCAAGAGCCCTTCTTTCTACGTCCACCTTTCCTCATCCCTCCCAATACTTCGGAATTGTAAATCACTTCACCACCCTAACATCTTCCGTTCTTTCCACTCAACCAAACCATCTCAAAACACTGATCTACCCTTTCAACTATGGCAAGATAATACCACTTCTATGTATTTCAAAATTTTCCACACACATCCTTCTTAAGCCAAATATCCTACGCATTCATTTATCACTACAGCTTCCACTTTTTTATATTCGCATTTAACGTCCTACGTTTACTTCCACCGTAGATTTTAGTAACCGCCAACAGCAAAAGTAGTAACACTTTTTGATTGTTTTGGTGTGACCACTATTCACAAATACTATGTTTGCCCTTGTTTATATCTAACTTTGCGTCTGTGACATGTACGAAAACATACCTGCGTACAAACAAAAATAAAATACAATTTCCCATCAAACTGACAACAAACAAAAATTGACACCCACAATATTACCATCAAAAGTTTAAATAAATAAACTTCCCACAGATGCAATAAAAAAAAGAACATTAACCCTTCCCTCAGCATCCCTCGAATCCTCCTCAAAAGCTATCATAAGATGAAGAATCACTTTCAAAGTCTTATAAGTCAGGCATCTTGGCTCACTAACGCGTCAGCTATAATTCGACCAGCCTTCACCTGTGACACGGTGGTGATTAAAGGTATCTCGCACACAGGCCATGATGAATTACAAACCGGTCTCCGCTTGTCTTACTGCGTACATTTCTTGTATGCGTATGTGAATGCATACTTACATACAAACATACATACACGTGTAATGACAGCAAGACACAGGTTCCTCCTTAGAAAAGGGAGGAGGAAATTAAAGAGAAGAGAAGGAAATCCTGAATTCTAATAATTTTATACTTTCTCTTCTTATTAGGTGTCAATATAAAGATTAATTCTTAATTCAAAACTGAAAAAATCACATTTAACCTGTTATATATATATATATATATATATATATATATATATATAGTATATAATATATATATATATATATATATATACAGTATATATAATATTTATAAATATATATATATATATATATATATATATATATATATATATATATATATATATATTATAATTATATCTGTGTGAGTGTCGGTGAGTGAATATTTATAAACAGAATACGTAATACGGGCGTAGTTCATTTACAAAGATTCCACGGTCTGGTGATTCGTAAATTTTCAGGAGAGCGTGAGAGAAGGACAAAGAGCAGCAAGAGTTGACTGTCCTTTTAAATTGCCGAAGGGCAAGAATGAAAACCTATTATATATATCAAGGTGTTCCGACAAAATTGCAATAACAGAAGTATCAAAATAATATAAAAAAAAATTACATTCATAACATTAAATAACCTAGTAATTACTCTGCAAGACACAGTACAGGTGTTCCTAGATCAATGAAGTGAAGCAAAAATTTGACGGAGACCAAGACAAGGAACATAGGACTACCCGATGCTAACAAAAAAACGTCCCTTCTGGGAATTTCCTAAACAACAATAACTCCTCCTTACCCTACAACAACAGTTTGTTCTCATCCCACCAACAGCAGAGGTGACGTCATCAATTAGATATGAACGCCATTTCCTCTTTCATTTTCATTCCTCATTTAGCGCGACTGTGCTCGCTGGCTCTCGCTCTCTCTCTCTCTCTCTCTCTCTCTCTCTCTCTCTCTCTCTCTCTCTCTCTCTCTCTCTCTCTCTCTCTCATGAAAGGAATCAATGAGTAATTTATGGCTCCAAACATCTTTCTCACAGACTATAAAATGTCAAGCATTCACAAAATTCAAAAGATCTTCCGGTTTTCCGGTGTTTCAATCCCCCCCCCCTACTGAGTCAGTGGGGTCGTATTTAGTTTCTGGAATCTCTCATATGCATCTCATTTTCTCTAACTCTAGTCATTAAGTTCTATGTAGTCTCCGTTCTTCAAAAAATGAATAAGATTCTCTCTCTCTCTCTCCAACCTGACTCATTCCCAAAATATGTCCTGCCCGTACCATCTTGGCCTGGACCATCTGGTCCCTAGTTTTACAACGTTACTGCCCACTGATGGGGAAACATACTACCTCACAACACCTTCTTCCAAGCGATGTCAAACAGATGGTACATTTAATCCGTAGTCTTCAGTATTTTCCATTTCCAGAAAACCACAACTACACATAAGGCATTTGTTTTACAGGATCTATCTCTCTCTCTCTCATATATATATATATATATATATATATATATATATATATATATATATATATATATATATATATATATATATATATATATATATATATATATATATATATATATATATATATATATATATATGAGAGAGAGAAGCATCATATAAACAAATACATACATAAATACATACATACATCTCTCTCTCTCTCTCTCTCTCTCTCTCTCTCTCTCTATATATATATATATATATATATATATATATATATATATATATAACAAAAGCTAAACATAAACAAAAACTAACATAAACGCAAATACACTCACGCACAATTAATCCCCGCCACACACAAACACGCACGCATACACAAACACACACACACACACACACACAGCAACAACAACAACAACAACAACACCTTCGGCACCACGGCGTTGCTGCTGTCAGTCATCCTGCCAGGCGACCCAACAGGTTACTCTCATCGTCCCCGGAGAAACGTCAAGACAATAACTAAGCTCCGAGATAAGTGACTGATGCTGCGTCTCCTCTCCGGACAGAGATGAAAGATGCTCTAAGGGAGTGCACGGTGCTGGTTGCCCGCAGCGTGTTTTTATGTGGCCATCGTTTAGGGTGAGACGTTTACAAGGTGGGTATTTGCACTCGCACTGTTAAGAACAACGGTATTTATGCTCATTATCGTAATAGCAATAAAATAAATCGTCGGGAGACTAAATGTTTACAAGAATGAAAATGGCTATCATACTCAAGCACGGCAATGGTCATAATAAATAATTACTTCAATAGTATCAATAAAAATATATAAACCTTACGTTAGTGAAATTATTATCATTAGTTACTAGTAGTAGTAGCAGTAGTAGTAGTAGTAGTAGTAGTAGTAGTAGTAGTAGTAGTAGTAGTAGTAGCAGTAGGACGAGGTGGTGGCTATCTATTAAGTAGGCGTTTCCCAATGGAAACTGAGGAGGCAAGAAGGGTTGCCAGAATGAGGCCAGCGTAAGAGTCAAATGCAAGTTACGCGTTAACATTCTTAAGGCCCATGAATGTACATCTTATGGACATAGGTGCACTGATTTGTCACAATATAGGGATGAAATATGAAAAAGCTGAACTTTATGGAATAATCTAATTATAAATGGAAATCAGTGATACACCAAATATTCTCTTTATAATGTAACCCACAACGGGATATATTTTAAAATAAGTGCATGTACCTCAGCTATATTTTATTTCCAATGACTGGTTGATTATCTAACCTAAATTGGCGTCAAACAATCATCGATGAGGTTTTGTTCCGAGTCAAAATATCCCAATTAATGAGGAAATACCATTCACGGTAACATTAAAAGAATAGTTGCTCTCACCTTAAAAAAGTGGTATTGGATAATTACATGTGGCAGACAAGCCCAACACCCCTTCACCTTAACTGACCTCCGCCCACACGCCCGTAAACACAATGACCAACTCAATCTACGGCCTGGCTATTACTGGTAAAGTGTTCGAAATGCCTGGTCTAATGTGGGGGAGACTGAGCGGGGCAAATAGGAAGTAAATGCAGCTAATACCTAACATGAGAGAGAGAGAGAGAGAGAGAGAGAGAGAGAGAGAGAGAGAGAGAGAGAGAGAGATGACGTTTTAAGATACATTCCTCTCTTTGCTTGTATTAGCATAAATCCATAATCTTCTATAAACAGTGTAGAGAACTTTCGGGGGCAGAAACTTGTTTACTATAGAGCTCCCAGCAGAGGCACCATTTTGTACTTTTTCCTCATTAAACTGCCAAGGAGCAAATAAAACGTAAATTACAGATAAAGCATAGGCTATTGATTAAAATGAAAAGTCTTGTAAAGTAACAAAAGGATGTTACTGAATCTGATAACTGGTGAGCGTAATAATAAAACTGTTTTTCATTAATAAAGCCTGTTACTGAAATAAAAAGGTAAAAGAAAGGATCTTAGGAGTGACTACAGACTCTGTCACTTAAGAGCAAAAATTCTGATAAGAGTAAACCCGTAAGGCTCTCATTAAAGAGCCCTGTCGACTACTTCCGCTGGACCAGACGTAAGCGCATCATTGTCGGCACCGCATCTTGGGTAAAAGGAAGCCACCTAAAAGGGCACCACCTTTCGACTGAGCCCCCTCAAGGTGGGTGGTGTCGCTGTTTGATCATGCATCGCTTTGATTCCACCAGCTGGCAACATTCATTGCCGTCCCTGTCAATGTCTCTCCCTCCTTCTTTTTTTTAGGGTCAAGGGTTTATCCGGTGGAGGGACAGCGACGCTTAATGTGCTCAATATCCTTCCATTCCCTCTCTCTCTTTCTCTTTGGTTTTATTGAGGTCTTCGAGTACAAAAGTTCTTCCTGATTCTAATAGCATCCATCAGGCTGTTCCAGTTCGAGTGACCATACCAACATGTTACACTAATTCGTTTATTAATCAATATTCTTTTTCAATGCAATCAAGAAAGTATAGCACTTACCATCTTGAAAGTAAGGCTGTAGAGCTCCAAGCAGACGATAAAACACAATGCCTGCGGATCTACGGATGCCAGATAGTGTCTGGAATATTGGGGTCACTAGAGCATATAAACACCTGGCTGATTAATGGCTCCTAAAAAACTACGGACATGTTATCCAGGTGTAAACAAGACGATAATGATTCACGTAACAATAAGAAAAATGAAAGCTTATCAACAATTAAATTACGCACAAATAATGTGCAATTTTGATGCCTCGTTACAATATCTGCGTCTTTTGATGTTGGTCTGTCTGTTCACAGGATCCCTCAAAAAGCTACAGATGGAATATTCATGAAATTTAATGGGGCAGTCGCAAATGGGTCAAGGACGATCTGACTAAATTTGGATATGGATCCAGATGTGAGTGCGAACTGAGAACTTTTCCTATATAAAGCGAAATTATCACTGTGTCGCACAAACAAAGATATGATGATGACTACGCACACATGTACACAAATACATGCATTAACTTTCACACACGGTAAGTCCTTCACTGTCATTAATGAAGGGACGTCCCCACCATGTACACAATTAACCAAATGCCAATAAAATAAAGAGCGCCAAGAAAGGGTCCGTCATCATGAATCAAGCCACGTAATGCCGTCGATTCCTCGTCAGTTTTAAGTAGAAAGAATTCTCAGAATCAAGCCCGTTTAGCACGACCTTCCTCGCATATCTCAATACTAATGGCTTCTAAATAGCCATTATAAATCTCATCCACCATTAACGGGGCTTCCCGGAGAATGGACAACGACAAGTCACCAATGCCACATCTTGACATCTGCCGTCCGCCAGTCCCATTCCTGGGGCACTGGAGGCCAGGGCGTGACCTAGAATTACGAGGTATTCCACTGTGACGTCATTTTGGTGATTTCTGCTTTTATATGACAAATCTTTTAATCAACAGGTGTTCCACGTATGTGCTTGGGAAGAATAAATATGGCGAAAAGAATTAACAGAGCACAAAATGAATAGCCGGATATGCAAGAGTTGAGAAATACAGAATCTGTAAATGCCTTATCATGAACATCAAGAATGTAAAAAGAGGCAAACACAGCGATAAAAAAGAAAATCTAATATTTAAAGCAGCCTCATGGAAAAAAAAAAATGATGCCAACTCTGCCGGGACATCCCAAATAGGAGAATGTGCCAAACATATAACGCGAGACGAATCCTTGCAACAGAGCCCCCAGAAAGCATCCATCACCGGAACTCCAGTCGCTGTTGAAAGTTCAAGTCCAGACTTTGCTGATAAAATCAGGAGAAGGAAGAATGTAAACCGACCAGAACGGAATTAATGTACCTTCGGAGGATCTTCCAAATCCGTAAGCACCCGGACCACTCGCTGCGCATCTCAATCATAAAATGTGATTTCGTTTAAAGCCTCACAGCAAAACAAATGGTGCCCGTTCTCCCAGGCTGAGATGCCTTTTAATGACGGAATTATTCGTTTTAAGCGATGAGGGAATTGCTCCTTCGGCTGGGCACATTACTGTAAAGTCAGTTATGGAATGACTAATTTAAATCCCTCACTATAGCTGAATTAAGGGAGTGCTATAATAATTCACTCTAATTCAAGCAAATTTCTCAAATTCTGAACGATATTAAGTTACCTAATTTTCACAATTATCGAAACCATTTACAACATCGCTAGCTTGATTAGGAAACTATCATGATATTCAAGTGTTGCAATCATAAATATTTAAAATCTATGTCTATCAAAATCAATTTTCAAATGAATATAAATGCAATGGCACAAATAATACCTATCAACTCGATGATCCCGTATGATTGCAAAGTATCAGTATATGTATAAAATATATCTATACCGTTATTTTGATAGTTTGCACACATTCTTCCAAAACAAGCTACATGACCATAAACATATCAAACAAGAAAAAAAAGACACATTTGCGCAAAACAGGCATTAACCATATTACTGCCATTTAATTTTCCTATTTCCCCGCCAGGCAAGCTTAAGGAATGCCACGGTATGACGTCTCAAAAGTACAAATTGATGCAAGAACGTCATTAATTAGCAATTGAAAAATAGTCTTTGAGAACCTGGAAGCCTTGAGCTAAAACAAACTTTAAAATGAAACTTCACATTCCGGCGACCAGAAAAATGAGCGGAAACCTACTTGGAATCCAGTAAACTATATCCACTAAAAAGAAGAAAAAAAAAAAAAAAAAGTCCTCTGGCAGATAGCAGACTCCAAAACAAAAAGAGTCGTCTGCGCCATGCTATGGAATGGTCAACTCTTTGGGAACATTTAAATGGCCTGGTCATGAAACCCCTGAATATAAATCAAACACTGCGGCTTCAATGACCTTGCCAGTTGACTCTGATCTATGGGACAAGGTCCTCAACGTCAGAGAAGAGAGAATTTGTGAATTAAGAACATCTGTCAAAGAAAATCATGATTTTGGTTTGATGAAATGGTAGAAAATTAAGAAAATATGAACTGCGAGTGCATGAACGAAATTCTGGACCAATGTGTTTGCCAAAATTTCAAAAACCAACACGCGACGGAGAATAAGGCAAAATTTTCAATTCAGTAATAACTGGCAAACTCAGAGGAAGAGTTCTAAACAGTCAAACCAGCCATTCCTCGATTTTCTTAGCCACCCCAAGCTAAATACCTACGTTCTTGGTGGCGCTTATCAGGTAATGGATAAATTCTCTCGAGAAACTGAAGTTATAAAGAACTTGGATAATCCTTTTATCTGCTATCGACAGAGCTCTAACAGCTAAGGCCGCCAAGACATCCGCTCAGGTCCAATCGAATCTCTCTCTCTCTCTCGCCGGAAAAAAAAAAAAGAATCCATTGTTTTCGTCCTGTAACCATAAGAGCTTGCTCTGCAGTTCTTTTGACACAACGCGTGCGTCCGTACATCAAACTAATTAAAATTGTTATATTAGGTCTTGTCACGCATCTTGTACCCTAGAACCGCGAAATTCACGATATATACTGCGCATGCGATCGTGCTGGTATAAGGCCAGCATAACCTAACCCAACCACTAACTAACAATTCAGTACGCATAAAACCATGTGAATAAGATAGCAGCGATATTGCACAAATAGAAATGAATATACAGAGTCTGTGTGTGTTCATTTACCTATTCCATAAGAGAGAGAGAGAGAGAGAGAGAGAGAGAGAGAGAGAGAGAGAGATATTAATAAACACCCAGTTACGGCAATTCATATAAGTAGTCCGATATCTAGAAATTTATCTGTATGATCCCACCTTAATGTTTCATACCACAAATCCCATTTATTTTTTTAACTCTTAAAAGCCTTGTTACAACACTTTGTAACGACATATCTAAATCCCGCAACTCCTGTAGTAGTGGGTCTCAAATATATAAGTGCTCTTCAATAGTTACTGTTTCTGTGAGGAAGATTTTGAATGAATTATGTTACGACTAATAAAAACGACAACAATAATGAATGCGTTGTCTGCCTATAAGAAATGCAAATAATATTTGCGTTTGCAATTTACGATTATAGCTATCACACTGCTTCTCACTACAAAATGTAAAAACAAAAAAATCGGTAGGAAAAATATAGTCCAAAAAAAAAAAAGTTATTATTTTCTTAATCTGGATTTTGGGGGAAAATGTGTATACCGACTGCTGTTACGCATGGGCAAACATTTAAAATGAGAATCAGTTTTTTTAAGCTTTTGCTATCTCCACGGTTTTCAGTTACCAACTGTTTTATTACTATTTTCCTTAAACTCCTTCCATCAGGGTGTAAGGAGTGTAAATTCTGGCTAAGGAACATCCAATCACAGCCTTATTAACGAATAAAAAACATAGCTCTAGAGTTTCGAGTACGGGCAGCTAAACAAGGTCACTGAAAAAGAGGGCAAATTATGTCGAGATGTTTTTGCTCAGAATTTACACCTATGGCCTGATAATAATAATAATAAGAGGATCACGAGGAATGAGAGAACTACATAAACTGAATGTAACCGAGATAAGTCACTTATAGCCTAATAACAATCCAGCATTACAAATGCAATACTCAGATAACCAAACATTTTTTACTTAAAATAAGCAGTCGTTTGCAACATCACCAATAACAAGCCTAATTTTCTTTCAAATTAATGAATCTTGTTTAACACATCTGATATTTCATTTCTTTCTCTCATAGGCTTGTTAAGTCAGTCAGCTCCCCTGCTCCCGGTATCCTTTCATTTCTACCTTAGGCCTAAAGGACTCCTACCTATTCCTGCCATAAGCCTACAATTATTGATTTACTTCAACAGTGGCAGAACCGACACATAAGCGACGTTTAAATACAGCCAGAAACACGTCTTTAAACAGATGATTCTGTTCGTAAAATTTGGTCTTCCACTGCCTGTAACATAAAGGTGGTACTAAAAGACCTTCGCAGTATCATTAAAGTTATTGTAATTATCTTGCAGAACTGAAAATTTAAAGAAGTAATTTGTTTTTTTATTCAAATACCTACAGTTAACGGAAGTGAATTTCGGATATAAATATGAGAAATGTAATGAACATCTGAGGTTCTCATGCTATGCAGTTATGCAGCTCTTGCTCCCTGACCAGTACAGAACAAGAAGAATAGGCCTAACGCTGAAGGTATTTATGTTAGAAAAGAAAATGACATGAAAGTAAAATGATACTGCCTCAGGACAGACACGACATAAAATAGTTCAGTAAAACTTTTGGACTCATTACAATTCTTGGAATTTCTTCAATTCCTACCTTCTTTGGACTTGGTGTCCCCGACTAAGCACTTATCTCCCATACAACATTCGAACTTCTCATCCTCCAGAATGTTGGTGAGGATGGCGGGTTCATCCTTTTCTTCTTTGGATTCCTCCTCATCCTTTCCGTTCTCCTCCGGTTTCTTGGACTCTGTAGCTGGAGGAGGAGGTGGAGGGAGGTCGTCCTTGAGGTGTCCCTTGTTGTCCTCCAGTTTCAGCCCGCTTACTTGTTGTTCCAGAGTCGTGGCCATTTTTAAATTTCTTTTTTCGGTTTTCGATTGGCGACGGTTTTAAATGATTTTAGTTTCTAGTTTCAAAAACCGGTTCACTTGTTTCTGTTATAATCCAAATTTTTCTACACTCTTAACTAACAAAGTAATGTCAACGGGAACCTTTTAAATGTTTTAAACTGGAAAACGTAAAAAAAAAAAAAATCATATCGATTAAGCGTAAAACTTTTGAATATATAATATAAAGACTAATTCATATCCTAAGACCACTGCAAATCGAAATAAAGCATAAAAGGCAAACAAAAATTGAATAAAATGCACCTAAACCTAACAAGTAATCTCAAGCTTGTATGGAACAGGAACGTTTTCATGACTGCTTAAAGGTTAACACTGAACAAACCGACATTCAAAGTACCCATACATGAAAAACTAATCTGCCCTTTTTCAAAATATTTAATTCTATTATGAATTCAGCTGAAAATAAACTGCCTGAACTTCATACTCCGTACTGTATACTTAAATCGTCTAAATATGTTCTAAGTTAAACAATCCCTGTTTAAAAATATAATAATGAACAAAACAGCACTAGGCCACGAACGCCTTGTGCACCGACGAAGGGAAGTCGCACCAAACGTCCACTCACTACGGCGTCTAGATGGACACTGTGACTGCGGTCTCCAGTCCACGAGCTTGGTGGCTTCCCGCTGATCGGTGTCTGGACAGCACTTCCCCCATACCCATCTCCTAGCAAGGCATCCTACTGTTGTTTAACGCACAACCCCCCACCCCCCTTTTCATTTCTCTCTCTCTCCCCCTCTCTCTCTTTTTCTTCTGCCCGTCACATTTTCTAAACAGACTCTTCTTGAATGCTTGCCTTTTTTTATCCCTCTACCTTGTTTTTTCTGCCTACATTCCTTTCCGAGCTGACACCTCACCTCCCGGCCCGGTATTTCTGAACACCTGCAAAAACATCTGCTTTTAAGTTAATTTACATGCGAATGTATTTTTCTTTCAATATTTACAGCTAGCGACTATTCCAGTTTCGATGTTTATTTGATTTAGGTACGTTTTTCAGTCACGACATAAAACTAATGTTTAATAATAATTACAACGGCGGTGGTTACATTACGTAGTTTTCCAATCACCATCGGAATTCAAGTTATGTAAACGAAACCAACCTTTTTTATTTACATATAAAAACGAAGGTACACAGCAATAGAGTGTTCGTCACCTAAGAGTACGGTATATCGATATTTCAGATACATAAATAATTATAACCACAAGCAATTCAGCCAATAAAAAAAAATCATAATAGCATTCAAAATTTCAGTGGGTGCTGAATGCCATTGTGATAAACACTGCCAACTAAAATACTCGGCCATGCAACTTACTCAAGTTAACTTGAAACTACGACAATGAAGTACGCAATTTAATATCCTCCCCTCCCCTTCAAAGAGCTTGGCTTTGCAAAAAATCTATATTTACATCCCCCCTTTCATTTTACTTCATAAAACAAAAATATTACGCTCGGTAGATAATAAGCTGCGATTCAAAATGTTGGCGCTTGTCTCTGTAGTTGTCATGGATGGGTGACCGGATAGAAATGACAGTTCTGGGTATCTAACACCGCTTGACATCTACTGACCGGACATGAGGGTGGCACCTCATTCTGATATCAGACATATGTATGTTTCAAAAACATACGGTATGTATATATATATATATATATATATATATATATATATATATATATATACATACATACATACATACCGTATATATACATATATATATATATATATACTATAGCGTATTTTCTTTAGAAGGAGTCCCAGTTTATACAAAATTTATATATATATATATACATATATATATATATATATATATATATATATATATAATCTATATATATATATATATATATATATATATATATATATATATATATATATTTGTATAAACTGGGACTCCCTTCTAAAAGAAAATAGTGTATATATATATATATATATATATATATATATATATATATATATATATATATATATATATATATATATATATATATATATATATATATGCGCGTGTATAGTTTAAACATTATATCCCCATTCACCTGATCGTTTGATTAAGTACCAAGAACTATGAAATTACCAAAGAACGTCTCAAACAATGATTAATGGGAGTTAATGCATGGACAATATTTCCTTGATTTCATTCCTGAGATAAGAGATTGTTCACCTACCTACCCACCGTCTACTATGTTCACTGAAATTTTGGGTTCGTTCGTGAGGGAAATAAAACAAAATGTACGGCAGATCAAAAGCCTGATTCGCTAATACTATGTTGTGTTCTATTTAGGATGCCATTTTCACCATGAGAGTCCTGATACATAGATCCTAGTCTAAACCGAAACACTACTTTCATCAAAATTAAAGATAATCAATTTAATTGCCATAATCTCTAACCTTGGATGTAATTGACATCTCACTTGTCAAAGCAACCACAAAAGTATGCTATAAGAGAAATAATTGCTTTTCAACCAAACAACTGAATTCATTTCAATGTTCGTACATAAATTCCTAAGTATACCAAATTTCTCTCCTAGTAAATCCTCGGCATTCCATTTTTTTTTTTTAGTAATTTCATGGCCACCTTTTTCCTGAGAGAAAGTTCCTAGATATTAAATCCTTTCACTTTTCGCTCCTTCATCATTATTCCCCTTAGTTCCTGCAGCTATACAGTGATCTGTCTTTAATCCATGGCAGAATAATATTCATAGCATTCTATTCACAATTCATGTTACCAGTAAATCCACAAAAACAAACATACTAGATTAAGCAGAAGCATTAAGCCCCTACTATGCAATCCACTTTAAAGGGAACCATGACGAACGGCTCTGACCCAAGGCAACATCGTAAAAGATATTTCGGGAGATCATTAAAAAGCACATTATGGTACCAGCTGAGGAAACTGGATATGCTGCATCAAAAATGCTGTCTAACAGCACTCAATCTCTCTCTTGATCAATTTTTGGCAGCTGGTCAGATTAGCATGGTGAAGAGCTACCTGCACCTGGGCCGTCCGATGGAGCCATGCTTCATAATAGACAGAAAAATCAGGATTACTCTGAACAAGCTGTTTTCTATATCAATATATTTATATGAACTATCGGATGCACATATATATATATATATATATATATATATATATATATATATATATATATATATATATATATACTGTATATAATCCCCATTCTTTTAGCTAAGAAACAGCATTTCAAGGAAACAGGTGCCCCTCCAAACCACGTAAAAAAAAAAAAAAAAAAAAAAATCCAAAATCGAATGGAACATCCTATCAGCGTCGAAAATAGAAAATGATAATTGTTTGACTTCGAACACCCCCTCGAAAATAATACCGCTTTTTGACCTTTGAGGTCGCACGATTTTTGGGCGCAACCTAATGCGTATATATACTGTGTATAAAAGTTAAATACTAATAATCAATAGAAGCAGACCCCATCACGACCAGGTAGCTGTGTTAACATGATCACCTCCGGGCGGATTATCTTCAAATTACTTCTCCCTTTACATCAGTACCCGTCAAGATCCATTGCGGATAAAAACTTCAGCTGAACAAGGGAGAATCCTATTTTCACAGGAAGAATTGTTTTAACTACAATCTTACTTATTATCATGAACTGATATAAAACACGTTAGGTCACTAATGTTTATATATGTTTATATATATATATATATATATATATATATATATATATATATATATATATATATATATATATATATATATATATATATACATTTATACAAAATAATAATTGAACTGGATCTTAAAATTGAATTTTCACCTCATTTTTAGAGCATTCATTAACTAAATAAGTGAAGGGAAGCACAACAAGAAATATAACTTAAAAATTTTCAAGTTAGTTCCTTGAAACAAGTAAGAAAATATTCGCTTTCAAACTTGCGTAAATACAAAAAAAAAAAAAAAAAAACCTTGAGTATGCAAAAAGAAACCTAAACCTATGAAAATCAAGGAAATAGTTTCCAGTGATTTGCAGCCAACTACACTGAAACGTTCTGGTGAAATAAACCTTCAGCCAGCCATTTTCCTCTGGCGAATTTTCATCAATTTTAGTGGCCAAAGGGCGAGAAGTCAATGCTATCATAGCACAATTTCGTTGAATAAGGCACGAATCATCTCATATCGTTTATTTCCGGATGTGCAATGTATGTAACATTGAAAAAAAAATATAGTGTTCTCAAGAAAGTATGCTCATTATTATTTACGTGTGTGTGTATGTATGTATGTATATATGTATATATATATATATATATATATATATATATATATATATATATATATATATATATATATATATATATATATATATTTATGTTTATATAACGTGTGTTTGTGCTATAATATATATAAAGTTTCCTACACAATGGATACTGCTACAACTTATAATAATAATAATAATAATAATAATAATAATAATAATAATCGGTTATCAGAACCACAGTGACAGTAAACGTTATCATGCCTAATGTATGACTGGCTCATTGTGCCCCCTGTCACTACCTACTGAACACTGAGCACTGGTAAGCTTTTAAGCATTTGGAAACCCTTATTGATTTGTGTTACGATTAAGTAAATTTATGGTTCCAAAACAATGTAATGAGATCCATACACCACCGAAAAACAGTTCCAAACAAAAAGTAAAAAAGGCACAAACCATCAAGTTTGGAAAGGGAAAATGACATAGGTATGAAATATACTAAATCGCGGATGCTTTCACTTGATGCTTGTAGTCTACCCTAGGACAGTTGCCAACAGCACTGACAGAGAACGGCATCAAACATGGTGTTCGTCTCTTTCTTTTTCGTTTTTCAATGTCTGATAAACGTACTATAATTTCTGTGTGTGTGTGTGTGTGTGTGTGTGTGTATATATATATATATATATATATATATATATATATATATATATATATATATATATATATATATATATATATATATATATATATATATATATATATATATATATATATATATATATATATATATATATATATATATATATATATATATATATATATATATATGTACATTTGTACGTATGTATAATATCTATATAATTTATATATATATATATATATATATATATATATATATACACACACACTTATATGCAGTATATACATGGACAGTAGTATGAAATTACCTTCCTTCATTGCTCAAGGAATATATCAAGATTCAAGATTTATTTTATTATGAACAGATTGGAAGTGGACTCATATGAAAAATTAACCTCTATCTAACGTTCAGTGAACAAATAAAGTTCCCAAAAAATCTATTAAACCATCCACAGGTGTGTCGAACTAAAACCACCATCATCATGAATTTTACTGCAATTATTTTAGACATTAACCTGTATTTCACACTCATCAATCACTTCCTTTGATGCTGCCCTCTTGTTGTTGCTGTTTTTTATTAAACTGGCTTTATGCCAGCACGGGATCTTGCTCATAGAGCAGCCCGTAAGTCATTTTCTAATGAGTAGGTGAATTAAGGATATGTACGTGAATACTTTCACTGTGATTTTATGGATATGCCAGTGAAATGGTATGGGATGCTGCCCTCAACTCTGCCCTTTTTCTTGTGTCCACCAGGCCTGGGCAGGAAAAGATATGAATCATGTTTACCATAATATCGGGTTGTACATTCAAAAAGGGGTTCCCACCACAAAACACGAATTATAAATGTCAATTATAAGACCCACGACTTCTATGATCCATATTTTGCCATCTCCAAGGGCCTGAGTTAGGCATAGACATTAAGTTTCTTACCCCAAATCTTCCCCTGCATGTGTAAAGGATCCTGATTAAAAAAAACTTAATCCTAAAAGTTAATTAGAGACTACTTCCAGGGTTAACCCCATATCACTCCTTCCTCTGCCATCGATGTTTTGTCACCACCCCTACTTCTCTCTCTCTCTCTCTCTCTCTCTCTCTCTCTCTCTCTCTCTCTCTCTCTCTCTCTCTCTCGCTTTTCATTATTATTATTTTTTTGCATCGAATGGGTAAGAAAGTTCGTAAGGTCGGGGCTGCCGAAGCTATTTATGACAGTGATAACCTCACTTAATTAGGATGATATCTTCGGTGGGAGAGTGGGTGGGGGGGAGGGGAGGGAAAGAGAGATACGCTAATGATTCTTAATCATTACAGGATACGTGTATTTATAAATAACACTGACGACAGACGGACGAACGCACACACACACACATTCACAGGTGGTGATGGTGTGAAAGAGCTAAATTTAGGCATTCTCATGATGGCGATGACACCAGTCTTATATGGATAAAAAAAAAAAGACTGTAAAAAGGAAGGGTGTCAGCCATGACGCCTAGAACCCATAAAATACGTGATAAATAGCGAAGTATGAACCATAAGAAATTCAGTTACCGGAAAGAGAGAGAGGGAGAGAGAGAGAGAGAGTGTCATACCCCAAAACGAGGAAGAACGACATAAAACTGGAGATAAAATGCGAGAGGGACAGAAATAGAAAATGTGTTCCCACAGTGAAGACGAATGAGATCATTTTTAACATTTGAAACAAAGATTGACAATGAGAAAATGAAAATATATATGAAATATAAAACACTGGAAATAGAGAGAGAGAGAGAGAGAGAGAGAGAGAGAGAGAGAGAGAGCGCTTACCGCAGGAATGAACTAGAAACTTATACTGTGTATACAGATTCCAGAAGCCGTGACAAGGGACTAAAATACCTGGTCGAGAGAACACAAGACCAAGACCGAATAATTAGTCCGTAGACAATATCGATATATGCGAAATTCACCTCGAAATTTAGATATTTACATGAATCCAATAAACTTTGGAATGAGTTTAAAAAATAAGTGACGGTTTGGTCTAATATTTAAAATTGGGGATTTATTTCAACCTCATACATTCATTACCAAAACAATTAATTTTCGTAAAAATCTAAGAACTAAAATAAAAATCTGTAAAAATACTTCGTAGCAATAAAACAGAAATCAATTGCCTTATTCATTCCTTCAAGAACGTGAGGAAGAAATCAAGTTGAAACAGAAAAAAATATTTCCAACTAATGTGAAAAACACGCAACAATATTTGAATTTTTCACCCACTCTTATAACTGGTAATAAATGTTATATAAAATTACAACACATAATTTAAAAGAAAATCATCTTACTACATTCAGACTAACTAAATTTTCAAGAAAAAACAGTAACTTGCACACTTAGACATATTAAACACAGAAGACTCGAGTCAGTCATAGTGACGCACATCAGATATGCCCTTCAAGCACAATGACAGTGATAATGAAGCCGATGCAACATGACACTGGTGACTCAATAAGTAAAGCACTGCTCCCAGGAGGACTCGGATAGACGTTACCTGATTAGCATACAATCAATGGAAGCACATAAGGCACGAATGAAATGCAAAAGGTGGCATGAATAAACGAAAGCCCGTGTCTGATGTCTGCTTGAGGCTCGATGCCTATCAATACCCATGCTTACTGGGTGATAATGAATGTGATTAGTTAATGTCTAAGACTAACAAAAACTGCATCGCATCATGATTTTAGCCCCACTTTCAAAGAAATCATTGTGAGATATTACTGTCAACACTGCCCCGAAGAAAAAAAATAATTCACACAATCCAGTCCAAACCCAGCCCCCCCCCCCCAACTCCATCAATATTAAATCAACTTCAACCTTCACAGTTTCCCGAGCAATACACTTCCTTCAAAACTGCTACAAACACTCAAGGTGAAACAGTTGCATATTTGTCCAGACTACTGGAAAACTTCCTACTTTCCGTAGAAATAAAAAAAAGGAGTTTATGGACGTAATTCGATAAGGCCTTGGCCAATACTGGAACAGCACAGTCACTTTTTTTTTCTCATTAACTATATTTGCTAAAAACAAGGACTTCTAATGATTATGATGAAACCTAGTGTAAATAAATGACTACCGTAATTAGCAAATTATAGTCAATTACTCTTAAATTCTTATTAAATCTTGTAAGCAAAACAGAGCTAACCGTAAAAACTATTTGTCAAATTTCTCTTTTACTTTTTATTCCAGCAATTTGGTCTTGACCTAAAGAAATATACCTAAGATAACATTCGCACCACAAAATCCATTTCAGCCACAAAATCTATTTCAGCCTTACAGCTATCTTTTTCACAGTTAAGAAAATGGTGCCAAATATCACATTTCCGAAATATTTCAGTTTCCCCAATGGCCATCTGGAGTCGCCTTAGGATATTAAATATCGTTAACATTCAGGGTTGAATTGCCTTGTTTAAGGCAAATATGCACTTAACGACCCTTTTCTTTTCACTTGGGTTTTCTATGCCAAATCGCGGTTTGTCCCCTGACCTGAGAAAAATAAGAAGAAGAATAAAAGGCAGACAGGGAGCAAGTGATCTTTACAGTATCACGCCATGAGCCAATTTTGCTAAAAATACAGTGTGGGGTTTTGGAAGGTTTCACTCAATATATAAGAGAATCACTTTAATCACTGAAACGAAGTCAGTGTTTTCTTTTCACTTCCTTGAAAAATCAAAGCCGAAAATATAAAAAAAAGCCATAAAATATTAAAAAACACCGAATTTTCATTTTGTTTTCACCACCCACTGAAGATAAAAAAAAATTGTCGACGTAAAAAGAATGATCAATGCCAAGCAGATGTCCAGAGAAAAACAGACGATCAAAAAGAATTAGTAATTAGAAGGACTGTTTATCAGTAACGAGTAAAAACAAGATTAATTCTGTAATTAGCAACGGCATGAGCAATTAAAATTGTTCATGCCTTTGCAAATTAGCTTCCTTTCCCCAGCCTGTATTTGGGAGTGTTTTGCATAATTTAAACACTTTTCCTTTTCGCGGATAAAATGTGTTAAAGCACCATATCGTTTTAGTGAGTTCGTCTAGTCTGAAATTTTGTCGCTGGAAGACAATAATCGTATAGAGGGTCTCAAACAAGAGACCTTCTAGACTTGAAAGGAGGCAAAGGGGGGTGGTATGATGTGGGTGGTGGAAGGGAGTGTCATTAGGAAATGGGAAGGAAAGGGGGTGGGGGATGAGAGAGGTTTACTGAGGTCTTCCAGTAACATCCCCTCTGGAAATATACGACACAGGTGGGGAAAAGTGCGACAAAGCCCCTCAGGGTGTTGCTGCCTACCCACCCCCCAAAAACCCTCCCCCCAACAACCAAAGCTATTGACTCTTACTAGAGGACCCTCCGATTCATGACTACGGAATTACCTACAGAGTCGAGTGCAGATTAGAGTTTCTCCACCTTGTGAGGGGCTTTGCAGGAGTGAAGATTGGTAGCAGAAGGAAAAGGTAGCAGAGGAAGGGGAAGGGGAAGGGGAAGGGGAAGGAGGAGGAGGAGGAGGAGGAGGGGGAGGAGGAGGAGGGGAGGGGAGGAGGAGGAAAGGTCTCTGGAATGTATGCAAGTGTCTGCGAAGGAGGTAAAGGACGCGGAAAGAAAGCCTGGATTTTTTTTTTTTTTTTTTTGCGGGAAGAAAAAACAATTGACATTCTTGTGAAATGGAAAATGGAGGTCAGTGATGAAGGTCTTGGGCAATCATTGTTTTTCCTCATTCTATGTTTGTTGCTTTTGTAATATATATGATTAATATTTGGATACTCATTCTATGTTTGTTGCTTTTGTAATATATATGATTAATATTTGGATATCTTAATACATATTCTTTTATGTGGTATATTTCTATATGATTTTACATTCGAAATATCCTTATTTGTTGTGAAATCTGGTAATCACAAAATAATGAGACCGATGTACACCAAACAGGTGAACTAGAAAAAAGGAGCGTCTTCAGATAAAACAAGACTATAATCACTCGTACATTCATTCATTAATTTCTGATCTATGGATGAGCAACCGTGTGGGGTAAAGACAATTTTCAGGCCTTCACAACCTGTTTAACCAATTCTCAAAAATCTCATCAGGGGCACGTTGAAATTTGGATGCTGTAAGACATATTTCCTGCAGCACGATCATGCCCTTGATTTATATATATATATATATATATATATATATATATATATATATATATATATATATATATATATATATATATATATATATATGTATGTATGTATATATGTGCATACATAAATACATACATATACAATAAAAGGCAAAACCCAATTCCCCATCGAGGCCGGAGTGCTATTTGGTTGTTCCGTTAAATACAGATGTGCCTCTTTTCTCCTAACTGACAAGTGATAAAGGGAAGCGAGGCAGCAACCGCATCCCAAATGACTTGATTTAAACCGGAAGGTTTTATCCTTGTGATGTCACCTTCAATAATATATATATATATATATATATATATATATATATATATATATATATATATATATATATATATATAATATATATACACTCACACACAGGCGTACACACAGACACGTTAGTAACTTTTCCTTATTCCTTAGAGGCTCGCCTGACGATAAAAAGTGTTAGTATAGACTGATTCAAATTCTAGATAAAAAGATAGTCTCTGGAAATAATGCTATTGACTTCAATAGGAATTGCGTAAGAGAGGAAATATGCCTGCCCAGATAATATATATATATATATATATATATATATATATATATATATATATATATATATACATACATATATACTGTATATTATATACACCACCATATTAAACCACAAATAACCCATTCATATCGAAGTTCTTTACCTTGGAAGTTATTTACACTCAAAGGAAACTATATATAGATGTGGACTTACATCAACCCTGACCAGGAGTGACGCTATCCACTCAGCTAGAGAGAGAGAGAGAGAGAGAGAGAGAGAGAGAGAGAGAGAGAGAGAGAGAGAGAGAGAGAGAGAGAGCAAGTCGACTTTGATGTACGTAATCCTTTGAATTCAGGTTCTGTATTTAGAACCAAAGTCATTCTTCTTCACCTTTGCATTAATTGGCAATATGTGTGATAATATGTATATTCTGCAAAAGTATATATATTACATATATATATATATATATATATATATATATATATATATATATATATATATATATACAATTTATATATTATTTATATATATATATATATATATATATATATATATATATATATATATATATATATATATATATATATATATATACATACATACACAGTCAACCTTCTCCCTCGTCCATAATTCATATAAAGTTACATAGACGAGCATGACGCTAAAATACAAGTCCCTGTGAAATACTAGACTAATGCTAAACTACGCCGTCCGAATGTTGTATGGCAGTAATTAACATTGCACGGTCATGACTTAATAAGAGAAAATGGCATATTTAAAACTGCCGCAGTTTCGCACCACAAGAAAGAAAGAGATACAAGGAGACAACGAGAGGTTCAGTAAGTGTCGCAAAAAAGGTTGTCAGTCTCAGTAATTACATAAATTCTTTACAAAACCTCATACACAAAGTACTGTTTATACATATTCATATATATTGTTTTCATCCTTTCGTTCTTTATTTTCATCATCATAGGTCTTTTCACTTTTAGAGGAAGAGATGCCTGAAGGGCTTAGCTTTCCTAGTCCGTAAGGACGATAATGCAAGCCCAATCACCCTTTTGACCTTGGCTGTGACGATAACACGCCTCTAACTACTATGCACATAATTCACTGTTTAGGTCAACCTGGGACCTGTCACTTGTTAGGAGAGAATGCTACTAATCACACACACATACATACATACAACGAGGAAGGGGAGAAGGGAAGATAAGGGAAGGGAAGGGGGGGGGGTGAAAATTACCCAACATTGTGTGGTAAAAAGTTTGTCAGCCTCAGTAATCATATAAAATTGTATCTCTTTGTAATGATACTGGTTTTCAAATTATTCTTGTCATTGACGCAGGCGTAGTATGTAGAGGGAAGTGGGTCAATGTCGGTGGTGTGTGTGTGTGTGTGTGTGTGTGTGTGTGTGTGTGTGTGTGTGTGTATGTATGTATGTATGTATGTATGTATGTATGTATGTATGTATGTATGTATATATGTATATATATATATATATATATATATATATATATATATATATATATATATATATATATATATATACCATGTTGAAAGTGAAATGTTTATGTAAAAATGTAAGTTTATTTATAACATTATGTCCTGTACCTATATGTGAGCGTGACCTATACATTATAAGGTCATAAAATTTAGCCCATTTAAGAGAAGCTTTTATTCACTTACGTAATTAACCCATTTGAATGCTGAGCTGTATAAATATAGTAAATAAATGCTGCTTTGTATCTAATGAAATGACAAAATAATTATCGATCAAAGTATTTTCTGTATGAAGGCTGACTGTGTACTGATGCCTCTCCCTCGACTACGCTGTTGGCCCAGCGTTCGACTCTCCGACCGGCCAATGAAAAGTTAGAGGAACTTATTTCTGGTGATAGAAATTCATTTCTCGTCATAATGTGGTTCGGATTCCACAATAAGCTGTAGGTCCCGTTGCTAGGTAACCAGTTGGTTCTTAGCCACGTGAAATAAATCTAATCCTTCGGGCCAGCCCTAAGAGAGCTGTTAATCAGCTCGGTGGTCTGGTTAATCTAAGATATACTTAACTTTTTCTCCCTCGACTATCGAGGAATTGCTTATTCGCACCACCCTTGAAACTTTTGTTTTTAAACGGGGAAGACACTTCACTGAAGAAAACAAAACTACTGGGCAATGCATTTTCGAGGATTTTTGCTCTGTTAAGCGAATCTCACTCGCTATAGTGTTTTCACATCCAACTGGCGAACTTACCCATTAACCAAAAATCATTGCACATAAAAATTCACACGAAAACTTAACGGAAAATATACAGCATATACAATGAACTTCAACCCTAAAGCCATCAACTCTGTTTTCTCCCTCAGCCGTGATATTTAAACGGAAAATAAATTGCATCAGCTTCTGGTAAAACGTTTCGGCAAATCCTGATGCTATGATGAAGAGAGAAGGTAAGGTTACTTCAAAGATCTGTGCATCAGTGCCTTCTTTTTTCTTAGTTTTCTCACCTGATGTTCATGATGATACATATTCATTTTTTCTCTATATTCAATATTTATTTACTATATATCTATCTGTGTACTGCTTTATGTCTCTATCCTAGTTATGGTTCGCTTTTACCTCATACACATGCCTTCTATACTTCTAGAGGGGGCGGGGCCAGAAGGGTAAACCCTTCAAGTTTCTCAATAAGTATTTAAGGGTGAGGTCGCTATCCCCACACTCTTTTTTCTTGACCCCAGCAGGGACTCTAACCCATTTGTAGATGGGATGGTGTGCGGTAGGGAGAGTGGCCAAACAAACATGAGCCAAGCGATGCACCACTCGGTCACGGCTCCTCCTTTGGCTGACTGATTCTTACATATGGTGGTCAATAATATTATTATATATATATATATATATATATATATATATATATATATATATATATATAATCAATACATGCATACAAGTGGACGCATGCACACCATATAAACTCTCACGAAACCTTCAGACAAAGAGACAAAATAGGCATTTATCTTCTAAAACTAAGGCGGGGGAAGAAGAAGAAGAAGAAGAAGAAGAAGAAGAAGAAGAAGAAGAAGAAGAAGAAGAAGAAGAAGATGAAGAAGAAGAAACATGGCCGGGAGATGGTCGCGTAAGTAAGTAACGACTTGAAACCCAAAAAAAAGCCTCCAGGAGATGGAAGTTGTTGCGGTTACAGAGACGGCCTTGCCAATAGCACATGACCGGAACATTACTCTCTCTCTCTCTCTCTCTTTACATTTTCCATGCTTTTTAACGCAAACATTTACTACTCCGGCCCATTCACCTACTTAAAATTACAGTGAAACGCTTTAACTTAAAAGGGCAAATTATTCGATTATACGTTAGTGAATATTGCGGGGGTTAGAAGGGAGAAGAGGCACTGGCTTTCATAATAATAGATTTCTAACAGTAAATAAAAGTGTTGCTGATTCAAACTGACCTTCAATTTTTACAGTAAACAAAATACAGGTAAAATGTTGAATCATATAAGAATATTTTTTTATAATTAAATATACTGCGGAATGATTACGTAGTCTCTAATTTCGAAATTAATCCATTACTGTAAATAATAATAAAAATACTACAATCCGCAATTATAATTCACTCTAACCAAAATAACTTAGGATTTAACTATGATCGCAGATTTACGACGGCAGTTTTCGTTTAATATTTCTATTGACTTTCGTTTATAACAGACTTCATTTAGTATTTCTATTGGCATTTGCTAATAACAGTTTCATTTATTGTTTCTGTGGGCATTTGTTGACAAGAATATCGTTCGGAACACTGCAAAAATTCCTAAAAATTATCAAAATTACATAAACACACTTTTCAATCATATATTCTAGCCTTCATTTCTGTTACTAACACTGAAGAGAGATTAAAGAATTCTTAATTATTCTGTAATTTTTGTAAGCTCTCAATACTGGACGAGTACGGCCCAAATGCCGACGATTAACCAAACACCTCCCACAGGAGTCCATGATATGCATGGCCTCACTGTAATTCATCCAGCCAAGACTCAAAGACCCGTTTAAGAATTCTATGTCTAAAAAGCACGAGTATGCCAGAGGCCTTTACTCAATTCACTCATTACTCGGCAGATTCTTTAGCCTGCTCAAATGACTCACTACCCGTCATTATTCCACTGACTCACAATTTTTACCAAATATACTATCGGATAATTTGGTTTTAAAAATTAGGAAATCAGAGAAAATGTAGTTTTTGACAATAAATCATTGTTGAGAAAAGTGGTTTTCAAGAGAGAGAGAGAGAGAGAGAGAGAGAGAGAGAGAGAGAGAGAGAGAGAGAGAGAGAGAGAGAGAGAGAGAACTACCTAGACAGGAAAACATAAAATATTTACTTTCAGAGAGAAAGCGAGATTTAATTACTGTAGGCTACAATGGATAGACAATATACCGCACATGAAAAACAGCTATGCGTGCTACCACTACATAAACGCGTAAAAATATTTTCTTTCCAGCTTATTATTACTATTACTGGATTAGCCTTTGTTTCTTTTCCTTGACTTTACGGTAATGAGGGAGAATGAGATAATAAATAGTGAAATAGCCTTACATTTCCTTAAAAATTAGACGTTAAACGCAAATGAAAAGCTTAGATATATGAGAATACCTATTTATATATAAATACTGAAGTTTTATACGCATAAGGAAACAAACCAAGTGCCTACCATAATACATACACACACACAGACACATATATATGTATATATATATATATATATATATATATATATATATATATATATATATATATATATATATATATATATATATATATATATATATATATATATATTGCATTTTGAAATACACAAAGAGACTTAAATGTAACCACTGTATATGAGAGAGAGAGAGAGAGAGAGAGAGAGAGAGAGAGAGAGAGAGAGAGAGAGAGAGAGAGAGACTCATCCCTATTCTTAGATACAGTGAACCCAAGGCTAATTATAGGGAACTCATGCATGAATGCAGGAGAATTTCTTATTTATTTTTGTTTACTTTTTCTCTCCCATTTTACGCTGGCGTCTTTTCGGCGTTACATAAGCAACCGTTCCAGTGATGGAGTTCTGTTCTCACCTCCCTGATTCAACGTAGGGTTTGTGGGAAAATGAATAAAAATTACACATAATAAATTTGCGTGGAAATCTGTCTGTATGCCTAGTTCACTATATATATATATATATATATATATATATATATATATATATATATATATATATATATATATATATACATACATATACAGAGAGAAAGAGAGAGAGAGACAGACACACACACACACACACACACACACATATATATATATATATATATATATATATATATATATATATATATATATATATATATATATATATATTCTTACCTCTAAAGAAAGGGACCAGTTGCCGTTCGCAGGAAAGACTGAACGTTTTAAGCACATGCGGTAAAACCCGCACTATTTCAATGTTGACTTCGGCAGTGAATTCAAACTAAACATTTAGCATCTTTTGACTTGTAATGGACTGCAGCCACAGTGGAGAAGCAGCAATCTCATCCCAAAATACTGGCTGAGAACAGGAATGCTACCACCTTCTAAGCATCACCTCTCTAAGGAAAAAGTAGTGTATTGGTAACCTTAACAACACCACCAAAAATCAATTTCTCCTCCTTCTAGCTTCCACTATAGACATCAAAGGTCCAATATAAAAATTGGGCCCCAAAAGGCCAGAAGTTATCTTTGCTATCATCCTTTACGCAACGTAGGGCGTAACTCCACAAAGAAAGAAAAAAACACGACATTCATTATCCCTATGACGCATCAGGGGAAATCGGCAAGCCCTCCGTTAATCCGCGCAGATGTTGTAAATAGGCATGATGTAGCAGACACAGAAATACGCTTGATGAAGCAGAGAGAGAGAGAGAGAGAGAGAGAGAGAGAGAGAGAGAGAGAGAGAAATAAAACGTATAATTTCCTTATCTGCTGTAATGAACACCTGCGGCCATTAAATCGCACAACGACCCCAATAATAATAATAGTAAAAATCATTTACAATTAAATGAGAGTAGATCAAATGAAACAAATATATGGTGGAACATCTGTTGACTGTATCCCCAACTGGTATCAAGAAAGCGTTACTGTGTCTAATGAAACATGACCTAAAATTGGATATTATTTGTCAACAATTTTGAAGCGCAATTCCCATGGTTATATTGTTAAAATAAACCAGAAAAAACAAATAAATTCCAAGACTAAATATCAGTTCACAAAAAAGTCTCAAAACTTAGGCGCTGTATATTTATTCAATATTTTCTTCACTCTACAACGTAATTCAAATTGGTTATATTTTAATGTAAAAATAGAAACAAACAAAAACACCTCTTGAAATGACACTTCAGCTAATTATAAATTCTCCAAGCAAAACCATTTTAAAATTACCGAACATCATCTTCAGGGCAAAAATCCCGACTCAAACTGTGCGCAGACACTTGAAACGCGCTTAAGAAAACGTAACCCTAGAATAATCCAGTGTGCAACCAAGCATGAACAAGCGAAAATCAATAAAACACACACACACAGAAAGATAAATAAAGAGAAATGTGGAAACAAACAAACAGAATGCCATTCAACACACCAAAAGTGAAGTTTGAAGAGATTCTAATCCCTATTTACCCCTCACTCACGCACTACAAACACGATTATGACATCACATCCCAATTTTTACTTATCTTGTATTTCGTTGTATCCATTTAGGGTGACGTCATACCATCAGGCTCTCCTACCCCCAACAAACATGTGATGGAAGAGGTGGGGGAGGTAGAGGGTGATTATGGAGGAGGAGGAGGAGGAGGAGGAGGAGGAGGAGGAGGAGGAGGAGGAGGAGGAGGAGGAGTGGGGTGGGGCTGGTATGAATGATGCTTGAACTGCTGTTTCACCTGATATTTCCCACACTTTTTTTCGAGGTGGGAAAAGTGGGCGGAAGGGGGAATCGCAGGGGGATATATGGGATGGAAAATTAATAGGGAGGAGACAACGTGGTAACAAGAGCAGGTAAAAATAAACAGAAATAAAAAACGGGATAATAGAGTGCATGAATAAGTATTTCGTTGATACAGGGATTGTGAGAGAGTATTATTTTAGGATGACAGGCTAAAGTGGTAGAATGACAAGATAAATAAATGGCAAGTTGGAAATAAGAATAAGGACAACATATTGTGTAACTATCTGCATTTGACAAGTTGTATACAGTCTATGCTGTACACACACATATATATACATATGTATATGTATATTTATATGTATATATGTGTATATATGTATATATATATATGTATATATGTATATATATATATATATATATATATATATATATATATATATATATATATATATATATATATATATATATATATATATATATAAACTGCAGAAGTAGAACTATAAAACGCAAGGACCTTTAATAACAATTCTACGGAATTGAATCTGCACATTTCAGGTCACCACATTTCCCTAACAGGCTGAGGCTTCAAAGAAAATATCAGATTCAATTCATAAGTTTCAGTTTACCACAAGAAAAAGTCGGTTCTTAAAAGGCAAAGGAGCTAGAACAAATCGACGCAAATTAACTCCAAATTATCCAGCAGTTAGGCCGTACCTAAGTCCACTTGAACTTCAGAAATGATGACGATCACAAGTAACAGAAAATCGTGTAAGGTACTTTTTAACATTTTCCTTTTCTTAGAGTGACTGTATATCCCACGACTATAAGGAAGAAACTACTGGAGAATCAAAAACGAAAATCAAGAATATAGAATTGTTTTTACACTAAACTTGTCTTAGATTAACAGTATACTTGAGAAGTAAACAGTTACACATGAAGAATCCCAAACAGATAATAAATATTAATATAAAAATTGTATCACATTAATACTGCATATGAGAGAGAGAGAGAGAGAGAGAGAGAGAGAGAGAGAGAGAGAGAGAGAGAGAGAGAGAGAGAGTTTTGCCTCACGCATGAAACAAACCGCACTTCCTTAAGCAAACCTAATGCGAAATATGAATATTTTTAGCAAAGGCACACATGTAAAGCACGAAAAAAATGAGGGTCATGAGCGAATCAACGCGTGACGCCCATTTGCCACAAAACTATAATTTCAAAACCTTAAAAATAAAACAGCGCAGTAATATGCGTGGCGTTCGCCTGCATCCCTGGGGATAACTTTCGCTTTCATAGTCAGTTGGAAATAGCCAGTTGGAGCAGCTCGTTTGCATTTTTATTAATCATTACATAAGAGCGTACATTAGTATTATTAAATAGTGGCGCACATTAATTCTTGACGGAATTTGGAAAGAAAAATGAGATACCATTAACGAAGGAAAACGAGTTTTTCAAAATAATAATCAACTGCTGAATCCTAGCACATGGGAAGTTAAAAATTAAAGGCAGGATTGAAAAATCCATGTAATTTATCGATATACGGTCCAAAAATTTAAGAACTATGAGAAAGAAAGCGAAACAATTGTGGTATGAGATAACCCACAGTACAAAGATAGTCGTGCATAAACATACACATGCGCATACAGAGAAATTGCCATCCAACTCTCTTCCCCCCCTCTTATCTGAAACAGACACAGACACAAGTGAACACAACCAATTCGGTTCACCAACAACATCATCAACCAAAGGACAAACTAATCACTGATGACAGACGCATCCTCTCATGTCTGGGAACACAAAGGAAAGCAAGGCATGTCAGTAACCATCAAGCTGATGGCAAGCAATCCTATTCAACTATCAAAAAAGTAAAAATAGGCTACAATGAATCCCTTCCCTTCATATCATGTCGGGCCTGATTGCTGAACTAACATGTAACGAAGCTGATGACATCAATGGCTTCAGCGATATGAAGTAAATGGCAAAATTGATCATTTAATTCCACGCCAGTTCAACCGTTTCTCTGACCGACTTTCTTTGCAAATACACCGATGTGATTATGACTGAAAGTTTTCCTGCATTCGTCTACATGTTATAAATAACAACAGAGGTCCTATAACACTAAATCTAACAAGATTAAGTAGAAACCAGACACAATCATCAGTTCCCTACGGCAAGAGTTTGTAAGGTTTCATTAAAATATATCTTCATATCACAGGTGAATGTGTCAACAGAAACCAAAGCTTGCTGAAGAAGTAATAATCACTTTGATTTTCGAAAAACCGTATTTTTCACTGAGAACGGAAAGCCTCTATCCATACCATGAGTCATAGGCCTTTCCACTAAGCCTAATGGCTTACTTTTGGGAGCCACAAACATTCTTACAGTGAAAATCATGAAACCCTCATACGATTTTCCAGCTTGTCTATTATGGGCCATAAATATATTTCACCATGTTATAGAACACATTAAGTCAATTTTAAATCATTACCCACAACGACTCTTAAAATACAGTGTCACTAAGTTGGTCAAGATTTTCGTCTTTATTAAAAGTCTTTCTCTATTTGTAACAGCCGAAAGCCATATCCACTATAACCTTATCTCCAAAATATTGAAATTTTTCCCACTCACATAATCAAAACCACGTTTTCCTAATGATTATGCTCTATCAGTCAAAAAGTTTTTCCACGTTCCCATAGTTTCATAAAAGTAGGAAAACCTTCAGCACAAAATCATCCACAGAGATCGTGCAAGAGTAATCCATTTAAACAGCTTTAATGCAACTGGATTAAAAGAAGTTTATTGGATTTTATCTCCTGATATGAGGTTACACCTGCACGGCACGTGACTTGGCATTCCTAATATGATAACTAAATGTAGACCCATTGGCAATATCATTTCCGTTACGTGAGAGAGAGAGAGAGAGAGAGAGAGAGAGAGAGAGAGAGAGAGAGAGAGAGAGAGAGAGAGAGAGAGATATCATTTAGATTTTCCTCATGAATTTATAATAAAGCTAAATTTGTAGTATATGAATAAATATACTGTTTGTCAAATTTTATGCGGACAAAATAAGCCATTTGAAATGGAATCTATATATTGATATATATATATATATATATACATATATATATATACAGTATATATATATATATATATATATATATATATATATATATATATATATATATATATACAGATAGATAGATAGATAGATACATATAGTTTGTGTGTGTACAAATATACTTGTGTACACATAGATTATGCATATAACAGGAAACAAAAGAAACAAAAGGCGCTTAGGTGAAGTGGGTCACCGACATTCCAAAGGTATGGTGTCAGCGCGCAAGTTTTGTAATGTTCTGGATGCTATACAGCAAACACCTAGATTCGTATCAATGTTGTGGTCAAACATCACAACTACGTAATTGACGTCCCTGGTCTTGCAGCAAAATATAATTGCATATTCTGTCAAGCTGTCATAATTCTAGGACTTACGAAAAAAAAAAAAATTGACGTGTGTGTGCGCACACATATACACATATTTTTCACCATACGTCCTCCTACTCTTCATGAGCGCTACAATTCATGGCTACATTCTTTCAGGAAGATATGTGGTTCCAGGTTAGAGCTAATAAAATCGTACCTAAAACCAAGGGTTGGGGGATGTACAATTTCAGTTCACCTCCGAAATCCACACCTAGCATTATGGGAAATGGTATTTCAAGGATAGCCACCAAAAAGCACTTATAATAAGAGCAAGATCGGGCTTTCCGGTATTCTGCAAGTAATTTGGGATGAGGCTGCTAGCCCTCAGACCTTTTTCTTGACCTCAGCAAACACTGATAACCATTCACAGCTGGGTCCAACGGAGGGCGGAAAATAGGGATCAAATCACAGGCCTTGCAAAGGCAAGCCAATTGATCTATCGGTGAGCTACGGCATCAGCCAAGCAAGCAGGCAGGCAGGCAGGCAGGCAGGCAGGCAGGCAGGCAGGCAGGCACACACATATATATATATATCCTTCAATATTACCTTTTCTAATATGGGTTGTTACTGTTGTTACAACAGGGTGGTAACACCACCCTGTTTTAACAACGATAACAACCCATGTTAGAAAATTTAATATTGAAAGAAGGATTGCATTAAAAAGGTAAAATAACTAATATAACAAGTCTTAAGTTAAACCACTGATATGCGACTGACTGAGACAGAAAAAAAAAAAGTCCAAAAGCCCTGAAAACCAGGTCAGCAGGATCACGAAAATCCTTTGGGATACTTAGGGCAATTTCTGCTTTCCCTACACAGTAATCAAATTAATACAAGAGCGCAATAGCATCATCAACCCTCCTACATGGAAACTGACCCAATTAAGTATTACGAGTAAACTGATCATTCATTTCATCAAATTCTAATCTCTGCAACCACGCAAACTGCTGACAAAAGTAAATATTAACAAAGTCACGTAATGCTGCCATTATCTAAGGGACTGCCACGCTAAATTACACACAATACCGCTGAACTGCCAGCATGAATAATACTGTCCAGTTATGAGGGTATGAGGGGAAAAATATATTTCTGGCGCACCGGAAGAAGAAGAGAGAGAGAGAGAGAGAGAGAGAGAGAGAGAGAGAGAGAGAGAGAGAGCAACCTGACTTGCCTCTCATGCTTTAGAGAGATAGAATTTCTGAAGCAGAGAGAGAGAGAGAGAGAGAGAGAGAGAGAGAGAGAGAGAGAGAGAGAGAGAGGCAACGTGACCTCCCCTCTCTCATGCTTTAGAGTTTAGAAGTAACCAGTGACCTCGTTCTTCCACAAATCACTGTCCGTTCGTAATTACCCAGACGCTATTCATTCAGGCAGACGGGGCATGCCATGGAAATAAGAGAGCGTTGGAAGAATTGAAAATCCCCGCTCTCAGAAGGCGAACAAGAAGAATGAAACTAATGAGGCAAATTGCATGCGAGTATCAAACTGTCCATTATGGCGATGCAGACCGCCCATTCCCAAGAGCACGATTTTTAACTAAACAAAGCGTGCAGACGGACCGGCCAACTATACGTCTGCTTGACCCTCCATTAGTAAATGGCGTAATTTGATACAATGTTTTTAGGTGATACGCTGCACGCAAAAATCATCATGAAATTGGGGAGAGAGGAGAGAGAGAGAGAGAGAGAGAGAGAGAGAGAGAGAGAGAGAGAGAGAGAGAGAGATTTCAAGCATATTTTGTTCTTATTTTACACATTCGTTTGCTTTTGCGACATTTTTAAGAAATTCGCGTACAGTAGATTTTTTGCTTTGCGAATAAATAGAGTTGGAGAAAAATTCTCTTGAAAATATAAGTTGTTAATATTTCTTACTACCAGATGATGTGAAACAACGACACAATAATGAAAGATATGATAAGACATTAAAGGTGACAGAGCGAAAATCTTTCCGAATTACCAGCTGAAGCCCTTGCAGAACCAAACAAAGGACGTCAGTATTTACCTACCATCTTACAAGAAAACTCTGATAAAGGCCATTAAGACAAGTTATCTCGTATAGGAGCAAAAGGTGTACCTCTGGTCAAATACTTTTCTAATAAGGTCATGGCAGGTAAAGGTTTCCAAAACGGATATCCCGACTGGAAGACAACCAGAAGTGACGACTGATAATAGATTAAGAGCTCCTACAAATAAAGAATTAATATAAGAGTAAAATGAGAATCTGATATCCATGGGTTTGCTTTCTTTCGTCTGACATGTAGGTTCATTAATCGTTCGATCTGTCTACAATAAAACTAGGTCATGTTTATTTACCTTACTCAGCTTTCATTAACTATTTTTAGATAAAAATCTAAGTTGAATGAAAACAAATGCGCATGGACACAAAGTGGACATACCTGAGAGAGAGAGAGAGAGAGAGAGAGAGAGAGAGAGAGAGAGAGAGAGAGAGAGAGAGATAAACTGAGGGAAAATGAAAATGAAGGCAAGGAGAAGAGAAACGGTGCCCAGGGGATGGGGGCAGCGGTATCATTGTCAACATGGGCGGGGCTAGTGTGATGCACCACAGGGTTTACATCATGATGCTGCTGTAGATACCTGTCTTTCTTTTGTCCACTCTTTTCATCTCTTTTTCTCTTGATAACAGAACAACATGGCGAAATATTAATAACGCGTGTTACAAAACTTAACACTGGATTTTTAAAAAAAAATGTGAAAAAATTAATAAACGGAGCTAAATGTATATCAATATCCTTATGGAGCAATTCATGCATGAAGACCCACTAAAAAGACATCCATGTTTAATAATCACAAATAACACTCAAATCATCTACAAAGTATTTCATTTAGCTATAAATGTTCGTATTTAAATGCAAGCAGTCACTCATATATATTCACTCTTTTCTTGCATCATTCACACATTTACTGGATATTAAGACCCTTCCTTTCCATGCCTCTTTAAACGCCACCCATACAACTCTTCCTGGGTCTTCTCTTTTCTCTTTGAACCTCTGTGACTAAACACTGATGTCTTATTAAATTTTTTGTTTCATTTCCCTCTTGCATATTTCTCTTTTCATTTTATTTCATATCATGCACATTCCTCATTTGTATATTACTCTTAGAACACATCTACTTTCTTGTCTATCGACTCTGACAAACACGACATTCTCAGGGACGCCAACTCCTGGAAAAACTTTGTTTAATTTACCAAATTGAATCTTTAGCTCCACAGCTGGTTGAAGTAAACGATTCTAATTCGTTGTTATGATATATCCCTTTGTGGAAGCAACGAACGCCCTTAAGACTATTATTAATCTTTGAAGGGAGGCTATCACCACCCATGCTATGGCCAACATGTGTGGAAACAATGCCATTTCCATTCTGGGAACCCGGTACTGGCCTGGTCTAGTCTCTTGACTAGGCCTATCATCGAGGTCTGCCACAAGGATCTCTTTATCTAAAGGCGTGGTCACTGGAAGAGCAAATGAAATTTATTCAAAGCCTATTGCAAAATTTCAACACCATCATCAAGAATAAAAACAATACTGACAGCATAAACAATCGTTGCACCTCCAACCTGCATCATTCATACCACTGATAACTCTTATGGAGGTGAATAGGAATAAATTTCACCAGAAGTCACGCCCAAAGAGCGCCCCTAAACCATGCCTTCCTCTTACACAAGCATCCAAACTCTACCAGTATTCGCCCATTGATTTTTCCGTACATACTTGTAAAGATTAAAGTTTTTTTTTTTTTCTAAGAAAACGTGCTACTTTCAACTTGGTGACTATTACAGAAAACTTCTTATTACTTAATTAAAGATAAATCTATCCTGTTTATATTATTTGTCAAATATGATCCTCTAGAAGGCATGCATTTATCAGTATCATAAAAAGGACAGCCTTCAAGAAACAATAAGTTTCAGGGAAAAGCCTATGTGATCTAAAGCTCAGAGTCTGATTCACAACTGTTTGTTCCCTTTGATACTATCAGATTTTTATTCTGTTTGACAGTTACAGCACCTTGGCTGTTTTTCTTTTTAAAGTAAATACAGTGAAGTCTCTATAAAATCTGAATCACATATTTTGAGACTTGTTCTGTGGTTCCAAGGCGGTGATATATTCACCACACTTCTGAATCAAACATACTTTCTGCCACCTTTTCATTGTCGTGAAATCAGACGTTCACAATTTTCCACAATATCCATCTCACAGAAAATTTGTATATTATAGCCCAAAAATAAAGGACACATTCGCTGACAGATAAAAAGAAACTACAATTATTTGCTTTTATTAAAAATAGATAATCAGAAATGGATAACTTAATGTTAACTCTTTCACAGAGGGCACCTTGTCTCCATAAAAATCTATCAAGCATCATCTACGGCCCCATTGTGAGTAGACGTTACATAATCGCTTGGCGAAGGTCCAACGAGAGAGAGAGAGAGAGAGAGAGAGAGAGAGAGAGAGAGAGAGAGAGAGAGAGAGAGAGAGAAATCTAGAAGACACTATGCTGCATTTCCAGTACACGACACAGACCTGACGTCATTTATATCATCCGTTCGTAACAAGAGCAAAACGGAAACATTGTGCATTGTGTACATTGTACATGAGAGAGAGAGAGAGAGAGAGAGAGAGAGAGAGAGAGAGAGAGAGAGAGAGAGAGAGAATCTAGAAGACACTATACTGCATTTCCAGGTTGCGACACAAACTGAAGTCATTTATATTATACGTTCGTAACAAGAGGAAAACGGAAACATTGTGCATTGTGTACATTGTACATGAGAGAGAGAGAGAGAGAGAGAGAGAGAGAGAGAGAGAGAGAGAATGAGAGAATCTAGAAGACACTATACTGCATTTCCAGGTTACGACACAAACTGAAGTCATTTATATTATACGTTGTGTAACAAGAGCAAAACGGAAACATTGTGCATTGTGTACATTGTGCATGAGAGAGAGAGAGAGAGAGAGAGAGAGAGAGAGAGAGAGAGAGAGAGAGAGAGAGATTATGAATTCACAAGAGAAAGAATGGGGAGCCATTTCCATTTTATGCACATTTTGTGGAGAATTGACAGCCACTGGTTAGCCGCTGGCTTGAGGGAAAAATGAGGCCGATCAAAAGATATATGGAAACAGAGACAAATATTACAGATTCAAGGCCAATGGAGACTTAAAAGCTTTACCGTAGAAGAGAACAAAAGATAACTGAAGACAAACAATAATCACGACTAATGACTTAAATTTTACAACGGTAATTCATAGTCAATTTTACACACACACACACACACACACACACACACACACACACACACACACACACATACATATATATATATATATATATATATATATATATATATATATATATATATATATATATATATATATGCACAGTCGGGAACAATTTCCTAAACGTTCTGAATCATTGCAATGGTCGTGTGAAGTCACTCTACGATAAGCAACATCCTATCGATAAGCAATAATCTCTTCGGAAGGTGCTACCAGCATGAATCACAGATACTGCTGCTGATAATGCCGTGATTAAAACAGTGATAAGTGCACGGAAAAATCGGAAGGGTTAGTCTTGAAAGCTTAACTTTTGGGAAATGACGTCACTTTAACTGGGTCGATTCCTTTTCCTTTATTCATCATTATTCTATTTTTGTCTCTCTCTCTCCCACGCTTTTGTTTTGGTTTTTATATGATCCTCAACTCGGTTGAGCAATCCATCTATCGAACTATATATTTATATACCTACCTATCTATATACATATCTATCTATCTCTCTCTCTCTCTGTATATACGTGCATCGTATTCCTTACCAAAATTAGCAAATAACCCAAAGCATCAAATGGAACCAAAACATAGTAATAAAAACTGAGTGCAGTAAACTTGTACAACTGCAACTCCCTGCAATCTACAAAACTTTGACGCTACGAAAACAATTGCATCTTAGCGCAAAGCGTTGCACAATTATATATATAATGAATATTTTATATCACTTTCTGGAGCACTCCATTTTGCGTACGTCAGAGAAAGTAGATTGGTAAGTTTGTTTTTTCACTGTTGTTATTCTAACACTTAATAATATGTACGCATGTACCCAAGTGAAAAAATACTAAAGAACCTCATAAACTTACAATAAAAAAATGCATAAGCTATGATTCATAAAGCCAGAGGTTATAATTGGGATATTTTGTTTTCAAAATGTAGCTCGGATAACACTAACGACTTCTTCGCGTGATACAAACGTTGGAGAGAAAAAAAATAAAGCCAGCAAAAGAAAAAACACACAAGCTACTGGGGGGCAATTAATCACAGCAAGATGCCAAACAACGCCTACTAATTTAAAATATCGTAACTACACTTTGAGTCACTGTTTAATCTAAGCTTTCATTTATCATATAAACTTCTGGTTTTTATACTAAACGAGAAACACAATCTTAACTAATAATGAATATGTCCCTTCCCGTTAATCATCTTGCTTCAAATAATATCGCTTTTTCAACTGCGAATTTAAAAAACTACCGCACACGTCTTCCAACAACATTCCCAGTGAGAAGAAAAGGTAATCGATTGCATAAAATTCAGTTACATACGAAAATCTTCACGACGGCAAGATGCCAAAGTTAAACGCACTAACACGTCACGACAAAACGTCACTGTTACGTAGAGATGCGTCGTCGAAAACCAGACGTCAGACCAGCACTGGTGCCGGCGTCTGTGTATAATGGTGTATGGCCTCCTCCCCTAAACAGCTGACAAGACCCCACTCCACTATCCTTTGTCCCGACACTTGACTTCAACCCGGGCATGGGTTTAAACACGTTGTTATTCCGTTGATAATGTGCTAAATAAATAAAATTTATCCTTCAGTATTTACTAAATAGCGCCAAACAAATCCTTTGGGATGGTTGTGTAATGTAATGAAAAAATATAAAATAAAATAACGAAAATTAACAAAACGAAATTACATTCACAGCTTTCGGACGTATTGTTTTCTTAGATCAAGGCAAACCTCGGAAGCGAGATTTATCGTTCTTAATAACATTTCCGCGTGGAGACAAAAAAAACTATGTGAAAAAAACTGATAATATGCTTTATCTCTTTCGAAAAGTGAAACAAAAAAGGGTTGACAGCAAATTAAATTCATTCAATAATAATATAAAAAAAGATGCAGTATAGTTATCGATCAGATTTCGTCTCGTAAAATGTCAGAACAGCGTTCGATGCTTGATGTCTGTCGCGACAAGAAGGCCTACCCAAAAGGCAAGCATTCGGAAAGGGTGATGCGACACCAACTGTACTTCAACTGAGCAACCCTTTTCCCCATACAACTCACTCACTCTCTCTCTCTCTCTCTCTCTCTCTCTCTCTCTCTCTCTCTCTCTCTCTCTCTCGCCACCTCTTTATCCCTCCCTAAACCCCTCTGCCTTCCAGAATACAAATCCCCATTCCCCCCAGTTTGGTCATGCACGGGTAAGGAGCGCAATCGATAGAAGTGTGTATATGTGTGAGTGTAAGGGAAGGAGGAAGTTTCGTTATTCGTCCTTCCTTTATTCTTTGTACTAATGGAATGTAGTTATAATAACGGTTTCGAGATGACGTTGGCAAAATCATTTAAACTAATTTATTGGCTGTGTTTTCAAATGATAAAATTCTTTTGGACAATTTCACTCTTCCTTGTCAGTCAGCCAACAAATCTCTCTCTCTCTCTCTCTCTCTCTCTCTCTCTCTCTCTCTCTCTCTCTCTCTCTCTCTCTGCGTCAGTGACCCTGGTAGTTTGACGCCAGATAATCTCCAATCAATCAATCTCTCTCTCTCCGCTCTTGCTTTTACATTCTCAAAATTCTCTAAATCAAGATACCTTCTACTGTTCTGACGAAGAACACCAGAAAACATGTACTGTACATTACACAGCCATTTTCTCAGTTTATTATAAGATGGCGTTCGGACAATAAGAAATCTAAACTAAGTCTCCAAAAATTTTGACCTGATTGTTTATTTTCGATGTTTATGCATCATAAACGGTGGCTCTAAGTAATACCCTACGGTTTCTCAATATGAATTATCGATAACATTATTAAGAACAATGAAGAACATGACGTCATCGTCAATTTACCCCCGTTATTATTATTATTATTATTATTATTATTATTATTATTATTATTATTATCATTATTACCTAGCGTTTTACTTTTCCATTTTCATCTACTAATATAAATTTCATTGTACATTAAAAAAAAACATTTGACTCAACATAATTCTATTAATTTTACAAAATAACATCGATATATTCTAAATCTGTGTGTCTTAATCCTTTGTATCTTGCAAAGCACATGTGCAACAATAATACAACTTAATCGCTACAGATGTGGCGCATAAATTTACATTTTTAAATAACCTTACAGCCACATCTATCTCATAGTCTCCATTTTTGCAACTGTTTCAATGTTTTTCAGTCTCGTTAATCTCGATTCCCAAGAATATTTTAAGAAAGAAGTCTCAAAACTGGATAAATTCAGACAGGCTAAAAACAGTAACAGAAATATAAATAGACTGAAAAAACTCCATTATATTCTTAAGTACAACTACAAGATCTGGTTCATGGCCAAAGTAAAAATATACAGTGAGCTACATAGGAGTATATTTATAATCCGTTGT
>NC_089760.1:20892500-20965000 GCF_040412425.1 Macrobrachium rosenbergii | reverse complement strand
GACTTGCTTTAGAAGAGTCCAATGAATAGAAGTGTTGGCAGCAGAGGAAAAACCTACGCGAAGAGAAAAGAAGCTCATGGAAAGTGGAAAGTGAAAAAAAATGCGCGAGAGAAAAACATCGAGATGAAAAATACAGACGGTGCCCAAACAAATGCCAATCAAATGAATTAAAATCTTACTCAATTGATATATTCTTCTTGCTACACTGAACCTGTGCGAAGCAACCTAACATAACCGAAGCTAAAATCGTCGCTTTGACCTTTGCAATAAAAATAAATAAATAAAGGCTGACGAACTGGGAAAATAAATAAATAAGAGACTGTGATTTACTCGTACGTGGTTAATTAACCGGATGTCAGTTCCAAATCAGAATCAGAACACACATTCTCTCTCTCTCTCATTTACAGGAAGAGCGTCGACATAATATTATTGCAATTTCTGTCACTCTCAGTCTTTATTAACACTGGAAAAAAAGGTATCAGATTAAATTCAGATTCTCCGGCCTACGACATCGGCATCTGACCATTTCGTTCCTTAGCACAGAAAAATGTAGTTAACCGCCACTATATGCACGTAAAAGAATTCATATCATATTGCTTATATTCTCGATGTTCTTATTCATCATCAAATTAACTGCTGGTTTGTTTTATTGGATATAACAGTTATTATAAAGTTCGATTATTTATTTTTCGCCATTTTATAAGCTAACGCTCACAATATTTTTAATCCACTTACAAGATTTTTAATAACTAAAAAGAAAGACCAATTTTTCGCTTCTTTGAAATTTCTCCTTTCAGAACATAACGATCTGATTCCCGGGTAGTTGGTTCCTTTCCCCACTACGTCATCCTGCTCTTCCCCAATGCCTTTAAAAGGAGCCATACCGTCACGCAGGCCAGCGTTACTTCCAAGAAGCAGCCGCGACGAGCCCCAGCCGACGTCGCTTCGAGGAGAGTCTGTTGCTGATGTATAGCCTACTTCTAGTGCCGGGCAATCTTTGTTTCTTGCAGCTGTGCCACAGATAATAACACTGTGCCTCTTGAATGAATAACTTTCGTTACGTCGTTTGCGGTAGTAACGTTGTCTGCGTATTAGATTATTTACAAAATGAAGAAAAGGGTGTTGCAAAGTAGTAGTGAGTTAGGATATCGAATATATTTTGATAGTGAATATAATTTTTCACTTTCAAACTTTACCACTGCAATATTCATTTCTGTCAGATCAGTACACGTAAGAATCCATTCTGATTACGAAGAACCTAAGTTCAGCTACAGTAATAAAAAAACGACTGCCACTGACAAATTACAGTACATATAAATTTATAAAGCTGTGGAAAAATCAACAACTTTCATAAATATAAAAAAAATATGTACAATTGCTATGATATACTTTGAGTTCTACAGGAAGGACACTTTGTGAACTTAAAATTTAAGAATGTTTGAATTAGGTGGTCATTACGATATTCAAGAAGTAAGGCCGCATTTAAAAATCATAAACATATTCGTGACAGTTATTCAACGCATCTTAAGGGAAATACATCCCCATACAGACAGGGGGCAAGACATACATATGTATAACCTTTCGAGTAAAGAGGAAATATTCTGGCCTGATGCAAACAGATAATCACATGACCACACTGTAGTCAACAGCTTCTGAATCTTAAACCCAAGAAAAGTTGTGATGTTACTGACATGCCAAATTTACAGTCCAAATCAATGAGCTCCTAAAAGGTAAAAAATCTTGGATTTTACACCAAACCTACTCATTTTATGCAGAGAAAATATGTATATGACAGTGGGTTCCAGTGCAAGTATACATCTCTTAGTTCTGTTGACATACATGTTTTGAGTGGATATGTTCTGAGCTGTCACAGAAGGCCACAATAAGCGACCGCTATAAAGAAACTAAGCCATTACTCCTTAAAAGCACTACGTACTGAGATGAAAATGAAAATCCGATCCCCAGCGTAACTTTCCCAGAGCATACCAAAACATTTTTCAGCGAGGAGTCTGTTCACTACTGTATGGACAAGGATTTTTTATGGTTTTAGATGCTTTAGAAAACTGAAGAGAAAACATTCTGCAATAAGTCTTGGGTATCAAGGAGCTTAGATTTCTAAAGTTAAATTACGCTTTAGTAGTTAAAGTTCACTTCCTATAACCTTATATTGTCATCTACTGTGAAGCAGATATTCATAGGGTGCCAATGCAGTACACATCATACATATCCTCCTGCCAAACAAAAAGTATGAAGGTCAAATTACCAGTTCAACTCTGTTTTAGCAGAACATAACACTTGCCTCCCATGCAGTATCAAAATATTGCAGTTAAAGATTACCTGTAAGACTGAATGCTACTCGGAAGCCCTGAACCTACACTTGAAACGAGATTTTTGCTACAAAAATCTCATTTAATCAAATTTTATATCTCATGAGATAAGCCTCAAATGGGAACTTTTCTTTCTGGAGTTTCCATTGGAGTGAATAATTGCAAAAAAAAAAAAAATTAAAAGAATGTGGTAACTGATGTGACGGAGAATAAAAAATTTGAGATCGAAAGTAGAAAAAATTTAAAATCTTTTGCAATGAAGCTCCTTTCCACTTCTACTACTAAAGAATCTCGGTTAAGTTACAATAAAGAAGCTTATTTTCTTCCATTTCTAAAAGCTCTTGACCCCAATTCTTCAGTCTTGGGGTACTTGACAGTGATATAAAGCATTCTGCTACTACTACTACTACTACTACTACTACTACTACTACTACTACTACTACTACTACTACTACTACTATTATTATTATTATTATGATAAAAAATTTTGGCACGTTCCATTAAAAATCTTTAAGTTCATTAATTTACAAAGAACGCGTCACAAAATGAATTATCGTGAGTTAAAAATTGGAAAAGAGCAATGAAAATATTAATATATAACAACAAAATAAGTAAAACCCAAATATAAAACAAATGATTATTCGCATAACTATAAAACTATAAATTTAAGTTATCTAAAAAAATTAAAACAGCTCAGTATCAAAGACTTTCATCACAGCGATGACATCACTTGAAAAAAATATGAAAATTAAAAAAATTCTCACACGCTTGGATAAATTCCTTCATTCCATATTTTATTTAAGTAATGGTATATATGAAAGTGTGTGAATGAGAGTCAAAATAGAACGGGGCATCATAAAGTGTTATTTTTACTTATATCTGCTTATTTTCAGTCACGACTATTAATTATAACCTCGTGTTTAAGAACATCGCATACTTTATCATATTTATACCTTTGAACATAAACTACAATTTACGTATACTTTTTATCATCACTACGTGTCATTTTCTCCGCTAAAAAAAAAGAGAATAAAATGCATTCTACATAATGCTGTCAGGGGAGAAAAATACATTTTAGCTTTCATGTGGGTGTTGAGGTCGGGTCTCGCCTTTGAGAATAAACTTTCACTTCTTGGCACTTCAGGAACATACCCTGGGGGTCACTGAGGACAGGTAGTTCGCAACTCTCCTTCGTGATTTACGACGATAACACTTCAAATGTTGGCGAAAATAAGTGTTTTCACAAAAAAGAAGTATTTTCTCAATTCGTCAGAATTATACTTCATTTCCTGAAATCGTTCTTTACGTCAGATTTCTATTTATGACTCATTTTCTATGAGGGAATGAATAAAAAATCGTTAGGTCAAATTCATGATCCCTACGTACTTAGAGTTTTGTAAAAATGTTTTCCTAAAAGGTATGGATGGACAAAAATTACTTTTTAAATTGTCAGATATCAGCATCTTATTTCATTACCTTTTTAATGTGCGTTGTACCTAAACACTTGTAAATGCAGTAACACTTCCTTATAAATTTGTCCCACTGAAAACATAAAATTCTTTCGTTTCAGTTCAGGAGTCATAGGTGCATGAACAAAGTCCAAATGAAGTTGATATTCCATGTGCATCTTGTATTGCAGAAGCACGATAACGATTCAGAAGAACCCAGGGACTCCTTAACCTCTTGTTATTATGCAATTCCAAAAACTTTCCTTTCCATGTCTAGACGCAATTCTAGGTACTGCACACAGTTCGATAAATCAATAGCAGCAAAGCCTGGACCGCAAATCGTCGTAGCAGCAATAACGGTACTTCAACGCACTGTGTGTGGCTCATTCATGTCGATAAAATCAAGAATTCACACATTTATTTTCATCTTTATTCAACGTAACATTCTTGTCTTACTCTGTTGTTCTTTTCACGTGTCATTGCCAGGGTATTCATTTACGTCTGACTCTACAATTATATGAAATTCCTCTGTCTCCTCCCTCTCAATTTATCTTGTAAATGTATGTGTGTTTGTGCATATTTACTGTACACACACACACACACACATATATATACACATATATATATATATAACATGCACATACATGCATACATATATGCATACATACACACACACACAAATACACACACATACATACGTACATATATACATATCTTGCATTCAGTAATCTGGCTGCCACTAGGTTATCGCTCTCTCTTTCTCTATTCAACCCTCTGAAAAAAAAATATCGCGAACTTTCAAGACCCAAGAAACCAACCGAAACCCACCATGGCTACCGTCGCCTGACATACATTTCGACCAGACAGGCCAACGGACAGACAGACAGACAGACGTACACGCAAAGCCTAGCAGGCAGCAAAGGCACCGCATGCAATTTTCATTGAATGCTCCTGTCCTTGCTGGTATGCCTTCGTCGTAAATGTATTATTTGGATCAATGTTACTTTTCTTCTAATGTCCATGGCTAACCCATCACGTGTCCGGGAGGCAGCGCGCCTCCCGTTTTCCGTGCACGCAGGTATTCGACGAAAAAGTATATTTGGAAGTCATGAGTCCACCGTTCATAATGGAAATGTGTCATTTACAATGTGTAATTTCACATAGAACATACCGATCAATGTTTTGTTTATCTATATAGCATTGACAGTAAGCACACTAACCCTTGAGTGCCAAACGCTGACAGTCTATTTCTGCTCCCGTTTATCAATCTCTTTCACCGTTTGCTTCACTTTAAAGAAGATTATTTTAAAACTAATGAGTTAGGTGCGTTTTTGAAAGTGTCAGACATCTACTTAGCTGCCTCTTTTACAAGGTCATAAATCTAACCATATTAAGCTATTTGTATACCTAAGTCGCCAAAAAAAGATTGCAAATTTTTAATACTTTTTCAATTGTAACGTTTATGTATCAGTTACATTATGAACATTACTTGTTTAAGCTAAATGCTGTCTAATTTGTTAATGATTGTAAGGAAAGCTAAGTAGAAAAATGAAACCTTTGTCTCGTCCCCATGCTATGATAGAAAAACAGACACCGGTATAAATAAGCATGAGTAATTTTGAACACGGTCATACAATCTACACTTAAGATAAAAAATCACGGAAATATACTTTGCTAAAGAATGCTCGGTAGAAATAGCAACAGACTACAAGATCATTGGAAAGGCAAACTAAAGAAAGTTTGAATTTCGGCATACCTCAGTGCACTATCTTGATTTTTTTTTTTTTTTAACTTTGCTTTATTGAATATAATGCAATAAATGCTATTTAGTGAGAGACGGGTGCACTGCTACTGGGGTGGAAAAAAACATACACTCTTCCTTTACAGGAGGAGGGTTATTATTCTTATCAAGACCCACAAAATAAAAAAAAAATCTACTACCGGCAATAAAACCTTTCTGCAAGAGCCAGTAGACTGGTGTATCTCAGAACACCCTTTACCATTGTAAACATCGAGTGCACATAAACCTACTCGAATGCCATAAATTTCAAAACCCGCTACCCTGGGTCAAGTTTCATAACACGCAATCAAAGCTCCCGGAACCGGAATAAAATAGCGGCGGGGATTTAATCAAACACTTTCCATATTTAGCAGCAGCGAACGAGCCCAAACAACAAAGAAAAGGGGAAAAGTCTCGACCTCATTACCCGAGAATGGAAGAGGCAACTCTAAATTGGACCTAATTACTTAAATGGAGATGGACAAGTAAGGAAAGGGGAAGAAGAGCTAGAAAGTGCAAGGGGGAATGATGGGAGCAGGAAAAGAAAGCAAAATAAATAGGAGACAAGGAAATAAAAGACTGCTTTATATAAAGGGAACATAAGTCACGCAAACGTTCGAGGCTAAACTTGCATCAAATTACAAATATCTCTCACCCTTTATCTCTAAATCAAATAAACAGTACATGGAAATCATACACATACACACATACACGCACACATACATATATATTATATATATATGAAGATAAGCAGGCCCATAAAACACTATTTGCTTCTGTTCACTGGTAAAATATTTTACCAGTGAACAGGGGGCCACGAAAGGAAGTGCTCGAAATATATGGTTGCAACGTTCAAATAGTGTTTTAAGGGCCTTCTTATCTTCATATTACACTGTGGTATCACAGTAAAGACATTCATATATATATATATATATATATATATATATATATATATATATATATATATATATATATATATATATATATATATAAATAACACAAGCTTTCAAAACACAAAAATGGGAGGACAGGCAAACGTGTACTTTCATTATGCACACACGTATTCGTTCACGGTTACGTTCAGTAATTCATGGCATACATTCCAACAGTGCCTGGAATACGATGGTGGGTGTAAACACCCCACCAAGAAAAAAAAAAAAGAATCCAGGTAAAACACGAAACTAAGAAACGTGTGCTGTTCATTGAACTTACTTTGGGTACACTGCGGGTTCAAAGACCTACGAATGAAGGAGAGTCATAACATGACAACATTCCATCTGTCATGCACCTGTCAATAATGTCTAATTCGCCTTGCACAAACCATTACCCCACTCACGCATTTTCTTGATAACACTATTCTATTCCGTGATCGTCTGCGATCATTCTGTTTGGCTATTAACGAATAGGGAATGGTAGCATGTTTCACAATGTTTAATTGAGGGATCTTTTAAATGAACTGTAATAAGTGAAACATGAGAGAGAGCCAAATTTCTTTATAAATGTAATTTTAAATATAAAGACTATGTTTCCATTTAAAGAAAACATACCTCATGCAATCTAAACAAAATATGCTTCATGCAACGTCCACAATAAACAGACGCATGATACATCATCCAAGACAGCGAAAGTGTGAAGGGAAAATGAATGATAATGCATACCTCGAATAAAAAGATGTAGCGAATCAGAGACTTCAGTGGCAAACTGGTTCTAAATCGACCATTCCAAGAAGCAAATTCCTTAGAAAGTGATATTTCAAGAAATAACTTGTAAATCATTAACCTCTGAAATCATGTCTCATCAGAGAAACTAATTGGCGAAAATTAATTAAACATGACCTTATCCTAAAAATTTGGAATTTCTTTCAGCAATGCAACAACCGCATTCCGTTACATAATTGTTTATGTATACCACTGGGGTCAACCTGTGCACCATAGCACAACTGCAATTTGATAATACCATCCCCTAAAACAGCCAATCATTAATGCCCATTTGAAGAGGCACTGGGCATTCTGAGGTCAAAGAAGGAGGGAGAGTTTGAAACCTTACAATGCCAGAAACTTGTCTGACAACTCGATTATAGACAACAACGACCAAGAAAACGTTAACCGCAATTCCAGCGAGACGCATTAGGGTATACGATGCCCTTGATAGCCATATTTTTGCATACTTGATACCACGGCATTTTCAGACGAGAAGGCATGACCGTGTCACTAACGTCGATTACACCTGATAAAGCGGCTACAATGAAAGTAAGAAATCCTTGCACGAAATGATACGGAAACAGTCTGCCTTCTACATTATGCAGTTAGAACCATCATCCAACATACAGTACAGTTTCTCAGAATTTAAGATAACCACATGAGGGAGGTACAGTGTGTTATACTCGTATATCTTAGTATCATCGAAGGCGGTTTAATTATTAGAAGAGTTGATTTTGTAAAATATGAAAGCACTTTCATGACTTATGTCAAAGCACTTCATTCCAGTTATTTTCATTATTATTAAAAATATGTGAAAGATTACACTGGACAAGTTACCAAGTTTCTGAGCATTCTTCCACGGAAGAGAATGTCAAAGGGATGTCAAAGGGAGAAATTAGAGACACACGGATCAAGAAAAGAGATGTTTTGCTAAATACTGATGACAGTAATAAATAGATATAAATAAACTGGCATTAAAAATAGACCGTAAGTGTACATGAAACAATAAATTAAAAATAATAAGCCCGAATACTCTATCCATATAACCCGTATTTAATAAATATAAGGGGCACATTTATTATCTACAGTCTCACGTGAAGATCCTTTCCTCTGAGCTCTCGACTATAGATGCAATGTCCCCGTATTGCTTGCAAAGCAAATTCGAATCTACTTTGATTTTTTAATATCTCAGTCTTAAACAACTAAGTGCCACCCGACGGTATAAATGATTCCATCCCATCTTTTTTAAACACATACACTCTTATTCTTCCTAATTTTGATCATTTAAACATTATAGAATATCTGATACCCCACATTCTGCTCTTATTTATCATTTAAGTAACATTTGCTGTTCATCGTTTCCACCATCTTTTACAATCTATAAATGTTTCCCATTGCAATTATATGGATTTTCATCAGTTAAGTAACAAAATATCGATCATTCTTTAGCTTTCTAACAAACTTAGGTACAAATAAGCTTTTAACCGCATAAAAATATTCACCAATCAGCGAAAATACTTGCTTCAGAAAGTCTCTGAGTACGAAAGGCAGGCATGTCTTTCGTTTTTCTTTTCAGATGCAAAGACCATTATGGGACGGCTAATCAACTGCCCTTATCTAGTCCAGGCCCGAAGAAAACAAGAAGTCGAAAGTAGAGGGAAAAAGAGAGGGGCCTGACCCCGAAGGAATCTATGGACTTGCCATCCTAAATATTTAAAGTTACATTTTGTTCATTGAAACATTTAATTTTGTTTACATTTGATCTTTTCTTTTTTATTCAAACATATGCTGTTTCATTTCTTCAGTGTCAAAAGATATGGCAAAGCAGATCTACAGGCAAAAAGACTTTATTCAAGATGCCTTAAAAGATCTGTTTTTCGTTCTAGGTGAACTGCAAAGGAACAAATACTTCAAACGCTTAAACATCGGTTGATGACTACGGTTCATTTGACAAATTCCTCATTGTTATTCAGATTATTACAAGACATACAAATGTCTGAGAGAGAGAGAGAGAGAGAGAGAGAGAGAGAGAGAGAGAGAGAGAGAGAGAGAGAGAGAGAGAGAGAGGGGGTGGGGGAAGATCAACTAAACAAAGAAGTACGGAAGTCATCTTACGGGGAGGAATATTAAAAAATGTTCTGATGTTGACTATAATGTGTTACTGACATTCAGCATACATACACATACACACACACACACACACACAAACAACGCACGTTAAAAATTATTATTATTAATTATTATTATTATTATTATTATTAAAAATAAGATAAAGAACGTCATTCATTCGACGTTCATTTACATGCAAGTTTCATAGCTTCAGTCGACTTATTTCTCGAAAAAAGAGAAACCGTCACGAGCACTCGATATTAATAAAAGAATAATGTTTCACAGTATAATAACAACCTACAGTGAACTCGTCTGATGTGGTATTGCACAATTTTAAGTCGGTCAGTTTTTGCTCGGGATGCGCATTAGAAAGCTGTGTTAAAGCAATCACCTCACGAAAAATATGAATTTGGATTAAAAAAAGATAAGCTGGCTGGGCATACTCTATGACTTTCACACAGAAGACCGCAGGATTCAGAGAAATGTTGTGAAACTGCGGCTAAACTGTCCCATAAACCATCATTGGGCTCGACAGACCCAGGAGTAAACGAACTCTAAATCGCACACACACGCAAAGGTCTCTCTCCTGTTCTTACATTACAGATCATTCAAGGAACAGTCCCGTTACGTGTCTACCTTATGGTCGAAGCTTCAACATAAGAAAATACAGTTTGAAGGATTGTGGGAGGTTGGACAAGAACTACGAGGCAGGTGGGTGGAGACGAGTGGAGATTTGAGGAGGCGCCCGCACAGGAAAGCCCATGAAGGGTACTTTTCGTCTAAAGGAGGACAACACATGGGAGGAACTTACACCATCACAATCTGAAAAATGGTAGGGCTGTGAAGGATTTCTGGTGGATCATTCAGAGAAAATAAAAGGATCGATTTAGAAGGTTCAGGCGAGAATTTTTGATGAAATTAACTGGCCACGAAAGTAATTCGACGAGATGAACATCCAGACTTCTAATCTTATCCTAATAAAGAGTCAAGTTGGTGGGAAGAGGCACATGGTCGAAACAAATAAGTTATTCGTTAGATAAGGATAATTTACAGCAAGAGTATCTATGAGTCATCCAAAGAAAGTGATTGCATGACTTTGTAGGCTTCTGATGGAGGGTAAGAGAACATTCTTCAGACAAACTAATTTTTGCAGGACTTATTTAAGGAGAGAGAGAGAGAGAGAGAGAGAGAGAGAGAGAGAGAGAGAGAGAGAGAGAGAGAGAGAGAGAGAGTTATTTTTGCATAAAACGTCAAGTAGGGCACGTGTCCTGGCAACTGAAGTTTACCTCCCTCCCCATCGACCCTACCAAAAGCATCCAAGGAACCCCACATGGGCTATCAACCCCAACCGACCATCCTGTCTAACACCATGATAGCCGCCATAATGCTATCCTCGGATGGCTCTCTCATCCTTCACCCCCTCCTTCCCCCAAATCCCAGCCTACAACTCCACCATCTTCCCCACCCATCCCAAAGGCCCCATGGTCGATGAGTAACTTGTGTCCTCATCATTACAACACATTCTAAAAGAGGTCTTTATGTGGATCGTTCACCAACATCAACTCTTATTCTGCGGTACAATGAACCTTTCAAGACTTCTCTGAGTGGGTCTGTATCTCTTAAATCAGTTTCCTGAGTGCTCGGGCGCTCCTGTATATACATGAACGCACGCACGCACGCACGGACTGGCTTTATCTTCGTTACTAGTGCTTAGTAATTGGCTACAAGCAAAAGTTTGTGTGCACACACACACACACACACACACACACACACACACACACACATATATATATATATATATATATATATATATATATATATATATATATATATATATATATATATATATATATATATATATAAAAGTGACCAGTATTCTGCATATATATTTCAGCCTAAAAGCAATAAAAACGATTGCCCACTTGGCTACGATGGTGAGGATGGGTCTATATATCTGTATATATATGTTTGATAGACTTTTATCCTTCTCGTGGTTGTGATCTTTTAAGTAACCATTCGAGGAATTAGCGAAGTTAAGAGGGCATTGTGGCTATTAGAATTACATAGTCTGGTAAAAGTGACCAGTAGACTTGTTGTGGCAATTATATATAAAAAATTCACAATTACTGACAAGCATTACTTGTTGGGCAATTGTGAAAAAAACCTGACCTGGCCCTGCCTAGCATACCCTAACCATGTAAATGAGAAAAATTACCAGTATACCGGATTAAATCATCACATTTACCAACACGCTGGCATTTGCACATTTTTCCAATAATCGTTCGTAATTACAAATTTATAATATACAAAATTGTAGACAAATAGATATATAATGTCGTTTGGCCTCTTTACATTTACCTACAAGCAAATGAACAATTTGTAGGGCTACGCACTACGTGTGAATTCTGGAGTATACACAACTCATTTTTTTTTGTGTCTATGTTTCGAGTAATTTATTTCTCTGACCTCATAACCTTACCGAAACCTTTTGTCTTGTGATCTTTCTACTCCTCTGGGAACAACAACAACAACAACAATAATAATAATAACAAATTTCACTTCAGCCTGACCAAAATATCCTTTAGTATTACGACCAGTTTCTCTCTCTCTCTCTCTCTCTCTCTCTCTCACCAACATCATCATCGTTCATACACTCGAAATTCAGTTAGTGGTGTTTAAACATCACCTATCTATTAGCCTTATTACCCACTACGGATGATAAAATACCACTTCTGAGAAACAGAATGCAGGGTAGGGGATAAGAACCGTGACGATGAAAAGCGGGGATTGAGATCAAGGGAAAAAGAACCGAGGCTTTCAGAACAGGGAATCATAAGTGAGAAGGTTCTTTTTTTCTATTTCATGAAAGAGATATAAGATTTCACAAGATGGGATAACCTACGACCATAAATAGGGCAACCAAATGTGGCGTCCTTTAATTCACTGTTGACTCTGGAACCCGATGACTAATCCACACTGTCTTTTCCAAACATACGTCATCATGGCGGTCAACAGAAAAAGTTGGTGATCTGTTGAACTGTGGGGTCTTTCTTTCTCTCACTACTCTCTCCTTTATTTATTCATTCACTCATTCATTCATCCTTTCATTCATTTCTGTTACGCATTCTTCGACAATCTTTCTATCTAGCATTGTGTTGTATACTGTCTTAAGGGACTTTTTGATTCTAAAACAAATAAGCAATGAGTTATATTCCATAATATTGTAATACTATGTGACAAGCGTAAAACTTAAAATGGCTATGCTGGCTACTATGGAACTAAGAAAAAAAAAAAGATACTAGGAATAAAAATCCTGGCATCAAAGAGTAAAGAATCCACTAAAACATTTAAAACAATTTTATATTCACTGGCTCGTAATAAACTTCTGAACAGCAACAATCTCCGAGTTGTCGTGGAAACAGCTGTAACCAATATTTTTCCGATTGATCGTTAATAGGCTGATCACATCTGCAATATGAACAAACCGAACAAGAATCTTCATTGGGAAAGGGACCCACACAAAAGCAGAGGAACAACAAAAATAAAACCCGGCTACGCATATTATTACAGTGTATATATATATATATATATATATATATATATATATATATATATATATATATATATATATATATATATATATATATATATATATATATATATATATATATATATATATATGAATGTAACAACCAAAATTCTATTTCACTCATCAAATCAAGAAAAGCTGAACGTCTAGGACAAATGTCTCAAATTTCATGGGTATAAAGACCATATTTGGATGCTCTCTCTCTCTCTCTCTTGATTATGGCTGGTAAAGCGAATTTACTACAGATTTATCAGAAACAAGGTATTACTATGTTTTGTGGTTCAGCGTCTACTAAAATCTATTCAACATAAATATTCGTAGCTTTAGTATAGTGTTTGCAAGAGGATTCAACAAGCATGGTGTTACATGCGCGCGCGCGAGCATACACGCAATCAATCAATCAATCAATCAATCAATATATATATATATATATATATATATATATATATATATATATATATATATATATATATATATATATATATATATATATATATATATATATCACCTTCTCTAAATTGCTAGCACCAAGCATTTTTCCAAATTATTCCCAGATGACGCTGGTCCCATTCCTAAGTTGGGCGAAACGTGGCAGTAGGTTTGGAACGAACCACGAACCTCACGAATAAGAGACCTGTGTGATACCACTGAACACTGCCTAACATATATATATATATATATATATATATATATATATATATATATATATATATATATATATATATATATATATATATATATATATATATATATATCCTTCACTATGAAGTTCCTGAAGTGTTTTTAAACTATATTAACAATGCTCCTCTTTGAAGAGTCCCTTAACTCCTTTTAAAAATTCCGATACCGGAATGTACCTTAGACCAGTTTAGATTTCACTGCTTGAAGTGACTTCACTCTTGATGAGTCCCTTCATCTCTCAAATAATTCAGCTGTATAATCACCAGCCGTTTCTAAAATGGTCCCCCACCTCCCAGGCCAGAACATCTCGGGTAGGAAAAACATAATCACAAACGTATGATCTGCAAAGGACTAATTTTGGGGAGATTTTCCCATCTTTATAAATAGCACGTCAAAGTAACAAAGCACTCGTTTATCAAAAAAAGACGTTGTGACAGGAACAACGCGTAAACCACCCAATAAGGAGGTAGACACATGGCCATGACTTAGAATCCTCATTGTTATTAGTATTTGTTCGTGAAGCAGCGTCTGGATATAGATCAACCGGGAGAATTCTAATTTTGTTGTCGTTTTCGTTCACCATGTGGTCTACACATGGGGTGTTCCCTGGTAATAATTCTTGATATTTTCAAAAGCACAGAAGAAAACAAAAGACTCACAGACTGTAGCCAAAGTGGTTGCCTTTTCAGTGAATTACAATCACAATGATGTTTGAGTTACTGAAGAATTTCTTGAAAACAATACATATATATAGTGTGCAAGAATTCTTATCACTTAGCAGAAAAAGTAAAAAAGTTCACTGGCGATTTAAACACATATGAATAATATTCTTGCCAAGATGAAGAACAATGTCTATAGCACTAAATGGCTTCGCCTGCAGTCCAAAAGTGAGGCACGACACAGAGCAATAAGATTCTGCAGCCTTATTCCCGGGCTTCACTGACTAGACTCATTTCCTCCTGCTCTTCCTCCTTCTTCTTCTTATTATTCTTCTTCTGCTTCTTCCCAAAACCGGCCTCGAAGACGACCAGCTCATAGAGCCTGTTGTTAATTTTGATTTCTTCAAACCTTCAACAAGGCCCCCTTATCTTACCCTTCTTCTTTTCTTGTTTTTTCAATGTGATTCCATATAGATTTCCTCTTTCACTGACAAACGGTCGCTAATTTATGCGACGTACGAGTGAATATATCTTTTGAAGTGAGCACGACTGTTTCCGCCCCCTCTCTCTCTCTCTCTCTCTCTCTCTCTCTCTCTCTCTCTCTCTCTCTCTCTCCTCAAAAAGGTGAATCAAATTAGCACTGTAAGAGTAACGGTCTTATGAACAGCTAAAACCACGATCAGTTTCCTGTCAAAAAGACTTCTGAACAAGTATTTGTTTGAATGAGGAGAAATTGTACCTTCAAAACTGTTTATATTTCCTGACCAACAACGATTTAAAAATAATAAAAAACACGACACAAGCCAAAACTAAAATCTTTCTCAATAAAAGAAACCAGTTTTCCTCCGGTAAAATGATGGCATTTTGCCTTTATGCCAAGGACCCGTGAAGTCGTAAACCTGCCACGCCTCTAAATACCCAAGCAGCGATACGCCGCCTCTTGTATAATGAAGCGAGATCCTATTTACTCCATAAAGATGACTGAATGGCTGGGGAAGGGAGAGATAAAAGGGCAGCCCACCTTGCACTCAGAGACCGGGGATTGAAGGCAAGGGAAGGTGGGTGTGGCTGAGATTAAACTATGTCACAACTCCCCTGATGAGTGTTGCCAGAGGCCTTTGCAGCTTGTGACAGGCGACTTGTATCAAAGCCTTATTTACACCACAAGCATAATTTCATTTACAGATGTAGCGGGATTTGTCGTCCGTCCAACAACCGTTTCCTTCCTCGTCGTCCGCTTTTTATAGACTGGGCAAAGTCTGTGGGATGCCATTCAGCCTCGTACTCTGCACAGTTACGGCTGAGAAAATCATTTTGACCCCTAATAATATAATAGCAATAATGGTGAAGAGACTGTGTAAAGAAACGAAATAAAGTGGAAGCATTTGAACACTTCATAAACATATTAAAGAGCAACTGCACATACCCACATTATATGCAAATGCAAATATATCCTTAAATATATACAGTACATATATATATATATATATATATATATATATATATATATATATATATATATATATATATAATATATATATATATACATATATATATATATATATATATATATATATATATCTATATACAAATACATACACACACACACATATACACACATATATACATATATATATATATATATATATATATATATATATATATATATATATATATATATAAATGGATGCTTGTCTGTATGTGTGTGTATGTGTATGTTCCTTCATAACTCTGAAATGCATTGAGTAATTTCAACCAAACTTAGTATACATATGACTTACTATCTAGAAAAGAATACTGCGGGGGTAAGACATCACTAGCACCAAAGGGGGTCGAGGTGGGAAGGGATTCCCTGAAACGGGGCTGGTTCTGTCCGTAGACTTAGTAACCAAATTAACTCTACAGGTTTATCATACCTCATTTCGGTATACATATGACTTACTATCTGAAAAAGAATACTGTGGGGGTAAGACATCACTGGCACCAAAAAGGGGTGGGGTTGGGAAGGGAGTGACAAGTAAAAATAACCGAAAATGACATATATTAGTGTCTAATCCTTAGTTTTCGAGGTTGCTGAGATGAATAGTGACACTCCCGATGCCATCCAAGTCCAATCAGCCCCGATAGGAAGGGGGTGAGAAGGGGTGAAAAACAAATGTCAAAAATGACAGATATTAATGTCTAATCCAAAGTTTTCAAGGTCACTGAGATGAATAGTGACACTCCTGATGCCCTTCAAGTCCAAGTTCAGCCCCAATAGGGGTGAAATATAAAATGTCCAAAATGCTGGGCAATGTAACTGAAGCAACTATCAAGACAGAGAGAGAGAGAGAGAGAGAGAGAGAGAGAGAGAGAGAGAGAGAGAGAGAGAGAGAGAAAGTGTTTACTGGTTGTCATTCAGAGTTTTCCCGGGCAACACCGGGTTGGTCAGCTAGTGTGTGTGTGTGTGTGTGTGTGTGTGTGTAATTTTCTGAATAAAAAGTTATTCCTTACTTGAGACCCACAATCAGGCTTCCCGTACCAAACTAGAAACTAGAAACCAGAGATGTATAAATATAAAGATATATAACTATATCCATAACTCCATATTTTAATTTTTTCTCGAGATACATATAAAAGTACAATATTCACATTTTCCCTAATTAAAAGAACCGGCAATGAAAGCTTACGGGTATAGCCAGCAAGAAACACAAGACTTTAAGTAAATGAATATTTTGGTACACAGGATCTCTTTCTATTCGCTGGTTACACAGTGGATCATGTACCCGAAAATTAAATCTCTATCTGGTAGAGTTAAAAAATTGTGGCCAAGATCAAATATCTTTTTGACCTTCGACCTTCAAGTACGACCTTGACCTTGGATTCATTACATAAAATGTTAAGAGCAACAGAAACAAAAATATAAATATATCCCTCGTAGACGGACTTGCAAACAGACAGTCAGGTAATCAAACTGGTCAACTGCTAAACATCAAGGGATGGTGAACGGGGCTTAAAAAGAATAAAAAAAAAAACTGAAAAACATCCTAATTTAATTATTACAAGAGGTTTCCTTTATGGATACAAACGGCGTATGCCTAAAATATAAACGTGTTAAGCAAGGAACGTTGTAAAAGAAAGAATAGTAGTCAACATCTAGGATAAGAAAAGAAATTCTACATCAGTAATAATGGTGATGTATATTAATAGAATCTATAAAAATAAATTAATCATTTGCGACTTTCATACTAAAATCAGTTTAAAAATTAACAAAAACTCCAATATAGCAAAAGAAATATATAAGTATAATATTCCTCACTGAGTAAAAACCACCATAAAATTCTCATTTAAAATCAGCAGAAAAAAGCAATAACACCAATGAAAAAGCAATGAGAATGACCATTATGTTCTTTGTAATTTATAAAAACGAAACCAAGACCGGCCCAGACGATAAAACCTCGCATCATCCATTTCAAGGACAAACCAGCCGAACCGCCCGGATATTTTCGGATAAACATCCCAGGATAATGAGGCTTGTGCCGGCACCGACACGGGATGGTAAAATAAATCTTCCTTAAAGGTAATTAGCCTGCGGCTTAATGCCCAGTAATTCGCGTTTGCGTGATGCCCACAGCCATTTTCCAAAGGTCAGATTGAAACGAAAGGGAGTTCGAAAATAAATTTTTCCTCCCTGGCCAGACGAAATGGAAAATGAAAGTTTTTTGTTGCTGACCTTGATAAAACAAATTATATGCACACACACACATCTATATATATATATATATATATATATATATATATATATATATATATATATATATATATATATATATATATATATATATATATATGTATATGTATGTATATATATATATATATATATATATATATATATATATATATATATATATATATATATATATATATATATATGAAACTGACAGACAACAGAAAAGGATCTTTCAAATATTTGAAAATATTGGAAATATTTGGCTTTTTGGTATGCTCCAGCTACACACAAGTGCCTAACCATCGTTGTCGGTTATAGAAGACATAACAATGTCGTTACTGTGATATTCACGTACATTTTATGTATGTAATGTGATTCTATAAGTTTACAACGACATCGCAATCTTGCAGAGCAAATCCAGATTTAAGAAATCATACCAGAGACAAAAATACTTACGAGATACTCATATCGGAACATGCAATATAAAATATCGATTAAATAAATTGCTACACGAATGAATGAAGCCAATAAATAAGCGTACACATAATTAAATTAATAATTAAGATAAAGCAAGGAGGAAATCGTTAAGGGGAGGGCAGGGGAGGGGGAGGGAGTCAGGGCGTTTACCTTGACCTTTCGAGATGAAAGAATATAACGAGGGGGGAAAGAGACGCTAAAAACAGGGGACTAAGGATAAGTTTATGTCTGAGATACGTCTCCTCATTTGCTTATCTGACACACACGCAGGGGAAAGCACACACGCACACGCCAAGCCTATTCAGCGGGTAGGGAGGGGGTGGTGGGTGGTTGAAGTGGGATGGGGAAGGAGAAAATAAGGGGTCACAAAAGATCAGAGGTCGGGATACAAGAACTAACTTTTTACTTGATTACAAGAGGAGAAAGAAAATACTGTAACAAAGGAAGAGAAGAGAGAGAGAGAGAGAGAGAGAGAGAGAGAGAGAGAGAGAGAGAGCTTTTTACTAAATTGCAAACGTAAATGAGAGTCAATTTATCTATCAACATAATTACAAGGCCTACACAAAATGAGAATTTATCTTGCATTTCACCCACTATTTTCCTGATAACAGATACCCTTTCTGAATTCAGAGGTTTTGGAATTAACAACCAGGGACCAATGGGGAAGAGCAATGCAGACCCAACGCACAAGATCAGTCTAAGGATAAAAAAAAATCAATAATGGTTGGGCTTAAACGTTCATTTCATGGAGTGCTGGATCTGTTTATAGGAAGCCCTAGTTACCATGAACTACGAACAACGAAAGCTTTGACTCAGGTACGAAAACTCAACGAGTTAATCTGTAATTCATTATAGAAGTATTATAGCAGTAAAACCCCAAAAAGTGAATGAAATAACTAAAGCTAAACAGAGAAATTCTAAGGCTTTCTATTGCCACAACACACAAGATAATGACCACGGTCGTGATAGCCTTTATCTTCAAGTTTCCGAAAAGGTTGCGAATTTTTGAAATTTGGAGAGCATCCACCGTAGAGTTAAAATACCATTACCAACATCTGCTGAGAATCCCTAATGGAATACAGACCCGTAAACTCAGGATCACAACGCGGCATTCTTCCAATTAAGTATGGTTATGGGTAAACTTTAACACAATTTGTATGAATTTATATATGTATATATAACTGTGCGCTTGTATTTTGTTGTGGATGCTTTCTTGCTATCTAAAGGAGACATTTTTCATGAGGTTATTATGAACCGGCGTTGTCATTTTACAAGAATGTTTATTGTAGATTCCAAAACAATTCAAAATGATTATTATTATGATTATTATTTTATTATTATTATTAACTCAACTATACGACTCATCCCAGTAAGTCTTTTGGAAGGAGGTTGCTGGCCCCCTGTCCTACTTCATCCTACTTGCATCCAGCCACAGTGAACTAACTATCCAGAATATAATTCCCTGCTCACATCAAAACAGAAACGATGGATTTTAAAGAAATGCGCTCATTCATTCAGCCTCAGTCGAGCATGAAACTCGGTTCTTCCTACTTTCTTTTTTTATAAGAACAATCCAAACACCAAACAAAAACATATATAATTAGGTACGTTAACAAGAACTACGAGATGAGAATATGGGCAAAATTAAACTGGGACCGTAAATGAACGCTTAGGGCCTTCTGATATATGAGTCTCCCGTCTGGTTCTGCCAAAGTTCACCGGTAGAAGAAGAAAGGGAGGGTTAAAGGTTTGGCAGAGGAGGAGATGGGTAAGGAAAAGAAGAGAAGATGGATGCTGTAACGTGATAATCCAAGCATTTGTAACAAAATACTTATGGTTAATTCTAAAAGACTGGAAAGCTGTAACTTAAACATACAAAGACGACGCGTGGATATAATGAAAAATGACCATCGGGAACATAATCAAAGCAAACAAGTCAGTAGATTTCATAAAATCAAAACAAACATATTTAGTATGATGTACACACACACACATGGAAAAGGATCATTAAAAACAGCGACCCTGACTAGGGATTAAGCTAAGAACTCCTTTAAGAATTTAATTTCATAGATGTTGGATGCACTTGGGTCTAGCATTGCATTCACACAAAAACATAAAAAATAAAGATAGAGAAAGAGCCAACTCTGAAATAAACGAAAAAAAGGAAATGCAGCACAAAACGAGTAACGAAAAAATCAGGCACCGGATTTCTTTAGAAAGGAAGGTAAACGAAGGAGAGAGACACTCGACCCGAAATGAAAATGATTCTACCAGTCTTCTGATTAATCTGTGAATATGTGTATATATGCGTACAGCTGTGTGTGTACGTGTGTACAAGTCTGTGTAGCTATGCACAAGTATGTGTGCTTGGGTCTTTGTTTGCGTGCTTGTAGATCTGGTTTCTGGCAAAAATAAGAACAAACTTTAACCCAATTTTTGAGTACGTGTGTTTACGCATGTCTGAATGTATCCTATGTATATATTTATGCATGCACAAGCATGTGGGCGATCTAGTTACTGGCAAATGAGGCGCCAAAAGTAGGCGAAGTGATTTATGGGAATGTTTCCACCCATGAGGGAAGGGGGGTGAGAGGATGGTGGCCCATGTGGGCGTTGCTGGTACGGCTTAAGTGAAGCAGGTGGGTGTGTGGGTACAGGATCAGGGCGGGGGCGGGAAGGGTGGGCAGGAATCAGCCCTTAATAATGTGTCCTCGCAATGGAAAAGAGCGTGGGCGGCCGACCTTGGGTCAGTGCCAGAACAGAGAATCGGTTGAGGTCGAATATCTTCATAGGACGGATACCCTACAGATGATGTCTAGCACTGGAAATAAAAAATATGCTGAGAGAGAGAGAGAGAGAGAGAGAGAGAGAGAGAGAGAGAGAGAGAGAGAGAGAGAGAGATTGTATCATACTCCACACGCACAGGAAGGATATAGAACTTGGGATAATACGAGGGAAGATAAAATCGAAAATGTGTACCATAGTAAAAACGAATGAGAGGGTATAAAACACTTGAAACAGAGAGAGAGAGAGAGAGAGAGAGAGAGAGAGAGAGAGAGAGAGAGAGAGAGAATTTTCTGAAATGTACATAAAAACCAAGAAGAAAACTGACGTAGTGGTCAACAACAGGAGCGATTACATAAACCGTGTGTCTGTCTCTGTGTATACACAGAGCAAAACGACCTGTGCAAATAAACAGATGTACAGAAACCAAGTACAATGCAAATACAGCTTTCTTAGACAGTGGCGCCAACCACTTTGGAGAAAAAACATGTGTTCAAGAATCTAACTTCATCAATTTTCGCAGCGTAGCTGTGCAGACCTTGACAACAAAAAATACTCTTTTGAAGTATCTCCAGAAATAAATGGGAACATATTCAATATATGTGCAGAAATAAGCGACTACCTGAAGATTATCTCCAGAAATATTAACCAACACATTTTATGTAACATCACCAGTGTTAGTGATGTACTCATATGTTCATTAATTTTAGTGATGAATTTCAACATATTCAAGAATTTAAATTATGAACATCAACATGCCTTCTATAATTTTAGAAATCGCAATTTTACATAATTCAGTATTTCCAAAGATCACGGGTACCGTAACTTCATGAATTTCAGTGATCGCTATCGATATGTCTTATGAAATTTAGGTGATCACACTAAGCATATCCTTAGAATTCAAGTTGTCACATTCAACAAAAGTTCACGAATTTAATCATCGGTAACCTAATCCCTCCGGGATTAGGTCAGCTCATGTAACAAATCCTCAGTTACTTATGACACCACATTTTAACATACCTAGGGATGGTCAAGGCATCCCGGTCATGGCCTTTATTAAGAGCAAATTTTAATAGCAATCAAATCATTTTATATATTCGGTTTAATTCCTCAGTAAAGAAACCCAGTCCCCATACGTAATGTGAGTTAGTGCTAAAAATATATATACCCTCATTTCAATACTATCACATCTGCATAACCCCTTTGCTAAAAATATCCATTTAATAATGAAGAATGTATTTGCCGATTAAATAAGATATTTCCACCTGAAAACTTCGAAATGTATCACGATAATAATAATAATAATAATAATAATAATAATAATAATAATAATAATAATAATAATAATAGTTCTTAAAACAGGCCATCAGAAAGTAATTAGACTTATTTTTGTACAGATAAGCAAGTTTAGTTAGCTCTATGGGAATAAATAATGCATACAGGATACACGCATGGCATTTTGACCTTTAAAATCTTTTCTACGCAAGAATCAATTTAGGTTAATCTGCATAATGAGGTCTGACTGCGCACCTATTCGCGCCAACATCCCTGGTACATGTCATTCGTTTGTTTATTTCGCGACTTACTGTACTTGGGCACGTCTGTGCGAGCACTTGTTTGCAAACACTGAAATACATTAGACAAAAAATATTTAAGTAGAAAGTCAGTCTTTAATTAATGGCAAAGATTTGACGTAACTCTACTGTAAATCGAAGATCATTCCCGGAAGTTTTGGTAAATGCTTATCAAAAACAGTATGGCGTTGATTCCTTTTAAACAGGAAAAACAAAAAAACAAGAGTGCCTTGAAAATATAATCATAAAATATCAGATATGGACTGGATCTGTAAATTAAAAAAAAAATCTCGGTTAAGCATAACACGAACGAAAAAAAGGAAAAAAAATTAACCATCACAATGAAAAATGATGAAAGGATATTAAAGCATTAGCAAAGCAAACGAAGTTATGGCATCGATCGATTCGTTTTTGTCTTCAGAGAAAACAAGGAAGAGCCGTTATGCGACAAGGAACAAAAAGAGTAAAAAAAAAAAAAAAGAAGAATCAGGAACTGCAATGATTTAAATCGAAATTCTCAATCTGAACAGAACAAATTAGAACGCTCCTCCAATAGTCACAACGTTGTACATGGTTGACAAAAACATATGCACTTTCTTCACATACGTCCACATTTATGTTTGTGAAAATTAACAATTAGTTATTCCAATGAGATACAGATTTCGAGCAAAATACACATACCCTTACATATACGCAAAATAATGAAAGGCTCAGACCTATGCAAAGTTACTACGGATGTGACTCTGCTGTCCGCTGAATCAAAGACGACAATGGAATAACACTGCTGTTCATTCCCATAGTTCTTTAGTACAAACCTTTATAGATAATGAATAACAGCTAATATTCAATCACAGGCTAAGACTTACACTCATTTGGTTCCCATTTTCATGTAGTATAAAATACTACTGCACTGACTTCTTCAGAAATGGGAGATTTTGTAATAGCATACTAAACTCGCTGCTCAGTTTAAGAAAAACATCACCTCATGTGCACCATAACAGCAGTATATTTAGACAATACGAATGTATCAGTTACAACTAGTTGCAAACATGTTTCACACAGCATCCTTCATTTTACAACCCTGATCGTACGTACAAATAGATGGCTGAAAAATACAACGCACGTTGCAAGTACTCGCTTGCGTTCATAAAAGTACCCGTCGGATTTTACTCTGGTAATTTAAGAAACCCACCTTAATTTTCAACCATGAACAGTAGTATTCAAGCCGAAGGAAGAATATATTTCACATGAAGGCGAATTTCAGGCAAAAAAATCTGTTTTGGGTCACACGTTTGTACACAAATAGTTTCTATTTAACCCCGCCCCTTAGACCTACTAGAACAAAGGTTCAATACTCACCTGCCCTGAAGATCTCGCCACACCCATCACACCTGGTGGCAAACTGGGCGTCATAACAGGGACCACAGAAGATCTTTTCCAATTTTGAACCGAACTGTTTGTCGACCAGTGACACCTGACACTTGCTGCATAGGAAACACTTCTCGTGCCAATGTTTGTCCTTGTACGACAGATCCTGGATGAAAGAGAGAAAAAAAATTAAGGATTGTATGGCATTGTGCTTGATTGAACCTTTTAAAGTCTCTTAATGTCACGACAGAAAATTCAAGGCTGCATTAACAACACTGCATAGCCAATTCAAGGCTGTATTAACAACACTGCATAGCCAAAAGTTCTGCAATATTTCTTACTGCATTTTTTCTATACTGTTAAATTCTAAATATTCTATCCAACATTGCACATTTATAAGGCAGCTATTTTCTTTGTTGTAAGGGTAATATATATTTCTGTCTATTCCAACAGATATTTTCAGCTGAGAAACAGTGTACGATGATCAATAATAATATAAAATTTATAACACCACTGGTATGAATTCAAACTAATGATACGCACGATTCCTTTTTTAATTGAAAGTAAATGCATACATATATATATATATATATATATATATATATATATATATATATATATATATATATATATATATATATATATATATATATTATATATATATAGATATATCGTTCCAACTTACTGTATTTCCTCAAAACTTTGAAGAGAAAATCACAACAGGCTGAAAATTTAATAGTCACCCATTGATATTCACCGGTGGCAACCATTTTCTTTGACACATTTACTCCAAATAGAAAACGAAATCTACACCCAAACTAAACTATGAACAGCATCTGTGACAATATTTCTTACTGTCGCCAAACGATGATGACGGATACATTCTTAGTTGTGAAAAACTTTGAAAAAAAGGGTAAAACTTAAGACTACTACCGCGGCCCGGTACCCGCCAGTCGCTGATCGGAATAGTTACCGCCTTTAGTTTATGTCTTTGATCATGTTTATGTCCTTTGTTTATGTTTATGATATTTACCGTCTTTTGTTTGTGTTTTCAAGCTCATCCCCAAGAAACGGTACTTAACAAGTTCCCCATTTTGCACGTAAACCGGTAGTTACCGAACCAGAGGGGCGCCGTGGTAGTCTTCAGTTTTACCCAAAAATTTATGACGGCTATAGAAATTTTAAAATCACAAGAAAATTAATAGAGCATACAGTGACAAATATAGTGCAAATAGCTCTTTACTATACTGGTAACCTAAACAATATCACAGTTTTCTGGCCAACAGAATTAAACATCCAATTTATTACAATATTCCACAAAAGGATTAAACGAACATACTTTGGATCCATTTTAACTATCAGTCTGATAATGTCGAAGAAAGCCAGCCAGACGTGATAAAATTCTTACGTTATGGTAAAAATACAGGAGTCGTTATCCTAAATATGTAAAGGAACGCAGTACATAATTGTAAAAAATACTGTATAAGGCATTTATCCAAAATTATCTGAAACAAATTAAAACAAAGATCTTACAATAATTCATGGCAAAACTGTAGTTTATTCTTTGCAATTTTAGTAATAATAATAATAAATGAAGTAACTGCAATAAACTGACTAAAAAACTTTAGAAAAATACTAATAAAAACAGTAATATCTCGAGCCCACAGTACTACTCAGAATCCCGCGCATACAAATACCACATCGACCAAACAAATTATATAACTACGAAGCTATTTTGGCCTCAAGAACAGAACCCCTTTTTGTAAGCGTCGCCCTCGAAGCGTGAAGAGATGGAGCTCGTAGTTCATGCTCTCAGCATTTAAAGGCTGAATATGACATCATGAGGACGACCTCCAGCCGGCACTTCTGTTTACATAGCCGGGGTGGTTCTGGTACATTTAAGGTCTATAGCGTGTGAAATTTAGGTGGGACAAACAACTATAAAAAGTGGGAGACGTCGGTACTTAAGGCGTGCGGGCTCACAAACTTAAACAATGGGTGTAAAAAAGCATAATAATCGATTCCCTGTGACTTGACTTTGACATATTTTTGTTGCCGCTTTCAGTGTTTTTATTTCACGTTTATGCACACGCATCATTTTATATATATATATATATATATATATATATATATATATATATATATATATATATATATATATATATATATAATTACTATTAAAATAACTGTTCACTGATAGAAATTTACAACGCCTGCAAAATCTCAGATGGAACAAGTATTTAGACTTTGGATTCTTTTTAGGGTGGAGAAAGCATCTTTAAGTTTAGAACATGTTTAAATTTAGATGAAAGTTCATTTACAAGTGTTATAAATAGGAGTTCCCATTATTTTTATGTCTGTTTTTATTATATTACTATTCAAGTTTTTATGGTGCATTCCTGTACTTTTACGTTCATTATTTCTGTCTATCTATTTTTCAAAAACTATAGATAATCAAAAAGAAGCTAAGGCCATACTTCACTTTCAAATTACATTATATGTATATGGTCTTTCACTTAACTGAAATTAAAAAAGCCATAATAATGATTTTGTTATTGCTGCTGTTGTTGGAGATTAAGCTGACCTTATGCAAGCATGGACTCTTCCATTCATAAGCATCTTGTATTACAATAATTATTAGTAAATCTTTTCATTACTTCATTTCTTATAATATATTTAATTAGCGTTCTGTTCCTAAAGAATGTTTGCTGCTAATAGAATCTCTATCTTAACAGAGGTCTTGATGAGAATGTGTCCATCTATACAGTATCTATACATGTGTGTGTGTGTGTGTGTGTGTGTGTATAATGTTACAAGGAATATGTGAAATTCAGGTATTTCACGAAACCCCTTGGGAATTTGTGAAACGACCAATTCGCTTAGGAACATTTGATCCCCGAGGGCTAGTGCTGAACACGGAGAAACAGTGATTCATCTACACTGTTTTGCCGTGTTTAGTACTAGCCCCTGGAGGGTCAAATGTGATTCGCCGTGTTTAGTACTTAGGGATATTTGATCCCCTAGGGGTTAATAATAAATACGGCGAAATACATTTAAACCTCCAGGGGTTAGTACTAAACACGGCGAAACAGTGTAGATGAATCACTGTTTCGCCGTGTTTAGTACTAGCCCTCGGGGATCAAATGTTCGAAAGCGAGTTGCTCATTTCACAAATTTCCTAGGGATTTCGTGAAATACCTGAAGTTTACATATTCCCTGTAACACACACACATATATACTGTATATATATATTATATATATATTTATATATATATATATATATATATATATATATATATATATATATATATATATATATATATATATATATATATACATTACACATTAAGCTTTATCGCTTGGACAATTGTTCTGTGCATTACTACAATTAATAACAAGACCTCATTTTTTTAAGCTTGTCACTTTTCTTGAACAGAAACTCCGCTAGATTACATCCTGTTTAAATAAAGTCTTATTACTAATATATATATATATATATATATATATATATATATATATATATATATATATATATATATATATATATGTGTGTGTGTGTGTGTGTGTGTGTGTGTGTGTGTGTGTGTGGGGTAAACAAAGTTACTAATTAACTAATAATTCAAGGCATCCGTTTTCAAGTCTTTTCATCATCCCTTACCAGATGGATTTGTTTTGCGAATGGAATTTCCGGAAATTATATAAATTCAAATTTCTCAAACTGACTAGAGAATAACCTGTGGATCCCATGGTTCTTCGCAAGAATTGCTAAAAGCAATGACGGCAGATCGGACTTTGGAAATTATACAATGTGGCAGATCGAGTCAGAATTGCACTCTACTGGGGTTGCTGATATGACCGGTGGCACTGCAATTTACTTTTAAATTCGTGCTCTGGCTGATTGGCGATGGTTGAAATGTAACGAGGGCGGAAATTATGTAGGTTAGTGGCCGTGAGTGAGAATGAAAAAACATAAGCAATCTCTGCTTGATTACTTATGATGTAGGTTGAGGTAGAGAGCATCTGAAACCTATGTTGGTGACAACGGAGTACAGCGCGAGGAAGTATATCTAGGCTGTACTTAACAGTTTAATTTTTTTCATTTACACGATAAAATTTAGTTTACGGTAATCAATTCCTCCCTGTGCGGATCGACCCACAGTATGTTGCCTGTACGAACACTTTTTACAATCTTGTCAAGCTCTTCCATTAACGTAAAACTTTCTGTTAGAAATCAACAGCAAAACAATGCTTTTAGTAGTTTTTACTTTACTGATGATACGTAAAAAATTATCTATGTACAAGACTGACTTTTTGAAACAAAATACATTAAATTATTTACGAAGCTTAGACATTATTACTTTGTTTATTATGACAAGACGTGTAAACATTATTACTTTGTTTACTTTGGCATACACTTCAGAAGAACTCGGCCTCATCATTGTCAAAAATATCTATGTGTTGTTAGAACTCTCTCCTCTCTCTGTTTTAACGTACACTGGTTCTAGGATTGAGGTGGAATCGAATGGCTGACGTTCCTTTCTGGTTTTTACCGGATGGAACAGTAAATTCTGGTCCAAGCCTTCCTCAATTTAATAGATGTGCAATATTTTGTAATGCTAGCACCTACGTTGGATAGAACCGCGTTTCACCCCCTTCAGTCTACCAAAATAAATGTTCTACTTTTTCTGTGATATTACGTAATAAACCTAGAGTCTTGCATCTGGCTTCACCATAATGGTTTAATCAACATCACCCATAGTAATCGCATGGTATTGATATCTCTGGTGAATGTTCTCAGTATCTAAAACGACTGTTTACGACAGCTCGCTATGACTGTCTGAGTGGTTTAGTTAAGTTAGGGGGCTGATTGGAAGAAGGGATGGTTTTATCACAAAAGTCGTAAATTAAATAAAAAAAAAAATCAACAACGAAAGGGCACCTCCTATAACGCATCTCAATGAACACACTCCAAAACCTGTAACAAAATCTGGGCTCCTTTTTGTAGTAGTTCAAAAAACACCTCTCTGGAAGGGAAGACGTTTTTCTTCGCTTCCCATTACCCACTTTCCAAACGAGGGGTTCCTACGAAAGGTCTGAAGAATCGAGAATGTTGGGGAAAAAAATCTGACAACCATAAGTAACTTGCCTTGGCACTCAAGGACCAAGGGAAACATGTACCGGAGCCGCAGGTGGGGTAATTCGCTCATAAAATATGGAGCCTAATTTACTTCCACTCTTTCTCTCTCTCCCTCTCTAAACAGAGCTGAGATAAAGGTCCGATGAAAGTTCCCCTGGCTAATTAATTAAGAACGTCACTTTCAATTAGCTTTACATATAAAGATCCTCTAAGAAGAACTAATATCTCTCCTGTATTTTTTCTATATATCTCTGGGGAAATTAATCACTAAAGGCTTTTAGAATTTCATTCTGTTTCCATCGACAATTCGGAGACGTAAATATGATATCTCTGATACAAAAATAAATCGATATGGAGCTTTTTGTTGGGCCAAAGGGACGTTACTGTTTAATTTACTCTAAAATCATGACTCTTCCCAGTGGTAACTGGTACTGCTACCAAAAAATTTTCAGTCATCTGATAATTTCTTTCAGAAAAACCGTCGATCTATGGAGGGCATACTCATTCTCTGGCCTTCCGAGGTCTTTCCCAGTTTCGTTTTTTGGTGATGTTCAACAGTTCACTACCAGATTTAAAGTCATGGTCCAGTCTTTCATTTTAATCACAACAGATTTGTTTACTAAGTGGTACGTCCCATCAACTTGCAAACCAGCCATCAATCTCTGAACTTATTATACTCTAAGGGAAACACCAGTAATTACTGGATGCAAATCATCAAATCTCAGACAGATTTATAAACACACACACGCACTTACATACTGTATACACAGTATATATATATATATATATATATATATATATATATATATATATATATATATATATATATATATATATATATATATATATATATATATATATATATATATATATATATATATATATATATATATATATATATATATATATATATATATATATATATATATATATATATATATATATATATATATATATATATATATATATATATATATATATATATATACACAGAATTCGTTTACCCTCATGTGATATTTTCTCTTCGCCGTCATCCTTAATGCACCCTGTGTCTTTATGGAGACTAATCAAGAAGCGTTCCTGTACCGGACACATAAGGGCACGCGAATTGTTGCCAGAACGAGGTGGGAAGACCTCGTATATTACTGATCTTGGCATTCGGCATATTCTCTCTCTCTATTTCTTCCAAACGATTTGGCAGTGACCAGTGGCAATGAAGTGATCTGTCAGTAGGAGGAGGCATTAATTTTTTCTCGATCTTTCTCTCTCCACGACGGTTTTATAAACCATACGTATACATTACGGACACGAACATAAAAAAAAATTAATTTAGTTTTACTCGTATATAAACTTATACACAAATACCCAACTCGAGAGAGAGGATAGTTTGATTGTTTATGCAATCTGGTTTCGAAACGACTATAGCCATTTACGCCGGATAAGTGTGTAAATTATCTGGAGAAAAGTAAAATAAAAAAAAAAGCAGCTTTCACGTATTTCATGCAAACTTTCTAAAGATGTACTTGAAAATAAAGTAATTAAATACCAACAGCAATCCTTTAAGTCTTCTGAAGAAAACCAGCCCCTTCAACTAATCCAAATATTCTCCTTGACTCTTAGTTTGCATATGGCATCTTCCAAGCGAACCCTGGCGAGACGGTAGCTACCCTCCTCATCTCGGCATTCCATGCTCAGAACTCCATGCACACATTTCACCATTCGTTGTGCACCGCAAAAACTCAAGAACTCGCGGTAATTTTATACTCCTAAGTTACTGTCCCTCCACTAGAAAATATCGTCTACCTTTGCTAGTTAGCATTTACAAGGCTTCCTATACCTATAGCAATGGTGGTATTCATATCGCATGATTTAGATCTTTTGTTGAAAAATCTTTAACGTCTCATTCTGCTGTCTGGATGTCCGCTATACCACGGGACCTTTACCTACTCGTCAAATTTGCTTTAAGTGGCAGTTATATTATCTCAGTAATAATTTAGGTTATCATCGGAAGACATCCTTCTTAAATCATCAACTTAAATAACCCTTATGGCTGTAGGGTACCGCCTCTTTTCTTCTCAGTACCTGAACCTCCAAGGTTAAGTGTGCTACACTTATACTGATAGTCAGCGTCCTCATTCCATCTGGGTTCAATGAGTGGCAGCATCTTCATCTCAACGAGGTTCCACGATGTTCCACTGTCCACTAGGTAACACGAGCTTTCCCTTTAATTAAACTTATATACTTGATGGTATCAAGACAAGCCGCCAAAGACCCAAATTTTGGATGCCGCTAAGCTATGTATAGTTGATTAAACTTTTTTTTTCAGTTGTTAAGTATCGACTTCGTTAGTTTTTAAATTGAATACAATTTACTCCACATTCTCTTCTGTTTGCTCCTTTTTGTGCGTGATAAATTATATTGTGCTAGGTTGTTACTCGAATCAATGTCCTTTTGGTCCATTAAATTGAAAATTAACGCATTTTACTAATAATAGAAATGATAATACCTTATCAGTAAACCTAAGTCGTACCTATCTGTAAGACTTTAGAAAAAAGTAAATAAAAAAAAAGAAAATAACACGCTCAGCACATAACAATAAAAGATGTCGCGTAAATAAAACGAAATTAAAAGGTCATAAACGAAAATTTAAAACAAATAAAAAAGGAAATGGCAAAAGGAAAATATATGACGAACTAAACTGAGAAGCGGTAAATCAGCCGTTGAAACAAGACGTCAGAAATACCGTGCATTTCTGCCGAGTAAATAAAGCCTAACTATTCGTACAGTCTACCAATTGAGAGCGACACATTAAACCACGAATACAGCCTCTGCTGAGTCACAGTGAGTGATATACTATTGCACTTAATCAGCAGGTATCTGCAGGTGAGTTAAGTGAATACTTGGGCGTGAGCGTGAATGTCTGAAAGAGAGAGAGAGAGAGAGAGAGAGAGAGAGAGAGAGAGAGAGAGAGAGAGAGAGACTTGTAGCCCAGAACCTTAGTCGAGTAATGAGGTCCGACTTGCCGCTAATTGGTTGTCCTTTTAATGAACGTTTCTCTCATGCTACCTTCTATAGTTTTTTTCCTCCTGGCAACACGGTATCTTACACAGCTTAAACTATTTAGCAACAAGATACAGGGTGTGTCTTACTTGTCTCAGTTACAGGCTGTGGATGTGTTTCTCAATGTGGACAGACTTTAATTTGAGAATATTTTATGCACAGGTACATGAAATAATTACAAGACTTTCCGTAGGAAAATTATTATAAGTGGTTGTATGAATATCTACCTATCTATCTATCTATCTATCTATATATATATATATATATATATATATATATATATATATATATATATATATATATATATATATATATATATGTATGTTTGATGGTTCTATACAATACGTTCCATGTTAAATCAAGTTTTTTTTTTTGTTTTGATGTTTTTCAAACTGAAGCAATAAAGAGAGAGTCGACGTTGGTCGAGTTTTTGAGCAGAGAGAGAGAGAGAGAGAGAGTTCCTGAAAAAGGATTACAGCAATGATATGCTGTATGTGGACTGAAATAATTTTGGGGTCCAATATTAATAATTTTAACTGGAAACTTTTTTTTTGTATTTAGGTTTTATCTTTTTACAGATATATTGGAAAATGAGAAAATTACAACACCATCATAATTATATCTGAGCCGTTAAATACACCTTTTGTTATTAAAAACCTCAAAACCGGAATGATTATGGATAGGAAAACCTTTGTTTTTTTTAATTAGAAAAAGTAACTATAATGTATAAATACATACATACATGGACTGAAATAATTTTGGGGTATTAATAAATATACAGATATATTGGAAAATGAGAAAATTATCATAATTATATATAGCCGTTAAATATATAAAATCAAAACCGGAATGATTATGGATAGGAAAATATTTTTTTAATTAGAAAAAGTAACTATAATATATATATACATACATACATATACACATATATATATATATATATATATATATATATATATATATATATATATATATATATATATATATATATATATATATATATACACACACATTAGCGATCATCAAGAGCATTCCTGTGATTCCCACTGTAACACTGAATAACAGGAGTGGGCGTACTCTTACAAATCTTGAAACACCTTAAATAAAAATTGCACTTCTAATAATTATACTGCTTGGAAAAGTGAACATCCAAGAAAATAGGATAAAAAAGGAAATATCTTTTGCTAGTTTACGAATACATCTATTGCATAACATTTAACTGAATGAAATCACTCTTATTTACAAAGATTATACGGTACGGACAGCAATGCTCCTCAGCTATGAATCAGAAGCTTTGAATATTGAGATTAGTTGCTTAATACATACATAACATACTGGAAAAAGAATGAGCACCCTTGTACAGTACATCGTGAGCCTATGAAAATTTAACACTGCATCTTCTCCATCTCTCTATATATTTTCTCTATGTTCTCACATTTTCTTCCACTGTACTGTGACGTCAGTTTACTCGCCCTAATAAATGAACCAATTAAAATCTTTCTGTCTGTCTGTGTTCCTCACCAACAAGCCTAGCTCTGACCCACTATCAGCCCAACATCTGCAAGTGCCATCTGTTCGCTTGGGTCGAGAGGTCACTGATAAAAATGAGGTCAAAGGTCGCTATCTACTATCATTGACACAGCACTAAAGACGCAACAATGTCTTCAGATAATGAAGTGTGAGAAGAAAACAAGGTCGTCTGGAGCAGAGACACAAACATGCAAATCTGGCATAAGCAAACTCTTATTAGTGAAAGAAATATGGAAAATGAGAATTACTAAGGAAATAAAGTGATTAACATCGTCATTTAATATCATTTAAAATATATAATATGCTCGGGGCGAACAAGCCTAAAAAGCAAGCGTCTGCATTATAAAACTCCAAGTTTGTGAGAAGATACACACAGAAGAAAATAACTAATATGTAATAAATTAATAAAGCTAAATTAACGAATGGGCAAACAAGTTAGAGAAAAAGAGTGAAATAATAAAGTTAGGGCTGGAAACGCGTGACGAGGATAGCGTACAAAATTCTGTCGAAAATGTACAATCTTGTGCTTTCCACTACTGAGAACAAATAAGGAAGAAAAACTGATCCAAAGGAATTCTTGTCTCACCAAACAACCGTGAGCTTGGTGAAAGGAAAAAAATAATACCTTGCACAGGTAGAACTTCCACCATGCCAATACGAAAACTGCCACTCACTAACATTTCCAAATTCTAATTTGATGTAGACATTGCAGAAGGATACTAAGTGTATCATCTCGCACAACCGCAACGTTAAACCTTTAATGCTGGCGCCAAGAACAATTTGTGGATTACAAGGAAAAAATGCGTGTATAAGACCGACAGAAATATGTTATGAAAGAGTGAATGCAAAGAGAAGGGCGGAGTGGGGTGGTGGGTGTCTGGGTATTCCAAAACATATGGCAATATTTTCTCCTCAGTATTTCCTTGTCCTTGCCTGGTTCTGAAGCTCTTGCTTGCGATGCATAACTACAATGATTTGATCACTTTATCGGTCACTTAGCAGTTAATGACGAAAACAGGTGTTCAGTAAAAGTAGCGTGATAACGGAGGAAGGTGATCACCCAGCCTCAGGTTGGAGAAACGAACAGAGGAAGAGAAAGTTACATAATAACATTACTGTGGAATGGAAGGAGAGGGGGAGCAGGGGGAAAGATCTGAGTGCAAGGAGTGGATAAGTGAAATGAGAACAAAAGTGAATGCTGATTGGACGAACTGGTGGGTGGCTTGATTTGGGCACATATATAAATAAATAAATAGGTATAAAAATAAATAGGCAAATAAAATAAAATAAAAAGATGAAATGAAAATATAGACGTTAGAAAAAAAGAAATGAAAGAGAGAGAGAATCTTGCAATATTTATCGGAATATAATCAACGAAAACAAACAAAAATATTGCCCCAAATAATGGAATAAATAAAAATACTGGCAAGTGGAAGAACTACAAGAAGAGCGAAAACTCACATTTACGAATGGGAGGGAATATTGCTCAAAGTATACATTTTAATGAAAAAACTAAATACGACGAGAAATTAATATGTAGAGGAAATATGATTGTTTTAAAGACGGAAAAATATATATAAAAAAACCGTCAATCCAATAGATGAAAAGAACACAAGCAAACTCACTGACGCTCACAAACGAAAGAGAGAACTCACAGGCGTGCAAACAGAGGAAATGGGAGAAATGAAGTCTGATGGTAGGGGAGATAAAAGGGGGCACATCAGAGGGAGGGAGCGATGGAGGGAGGAGGATGGTGGCAGAAAAAGGTCACTGACCTCAGAGGATATGACACGGACGGTGACCTCATTCACCATAGACAGACAATGTTAGAGGTCGGATAAAATGGAAGGCTAGTGATATTAAAAATATTTCTTATGTTTGCAATGGAAATGCACGGAGAGAGAGAGAGAGAGAGAGAGAGAGAGAGAGAGAGAGAGAGAGAGAGAGAGAGAGAGAGAGAGAGAGAGCACTGCATGAAGGAAAAAAAAAGAGATACACGTGAAAACAATAAAACGTATAAAAAATGTTATGAGCGAAAGCAGTAAAGTGACAAGTCCAACAAGTTTTATGGAGATATAAAATTTTTTGAAAAAACGGATATTTCTGTTTCCGCGAAAATCTAAGCAGAGGACAATCGGAATGGAGAGCTTTCCAGTATCATTTTTTTCCACTCGACTGTTAACCAACATTAAGAAAGCTGTGACTTCAACTCTTGCGTCATTATCGGTTGCTCTGTTTGTTACATAACAAGGATTATGAAAAAATTATAAAATTTCCAGGAAATGCCATCCAACACGGGTCTGCTGTAGACTCTAGAACGAAGACTGAGAAAAATGAAACTTCAAATGGACACAATAAGCTAAGGGCCTAAGATATACTATAGCAATTCCATAAAAAATACGAAATTCATAAGCAACTTTCGATTATGCTCTGTGATAACGATTCTGGATGTATGATGCGAGTTAAAGCTTACGTGCAGATTATCATTCAAATTTCAGAGCATGCCAAACAGAGTTAAATATCCCCTTGAATGAATTCTGATAGTGGTCCACGCATGGACCAAGACAGAAGAATAAATATTTTCAAGATACTCAGTAGAAGCTATTCATATTTAAGGAAATGGCAGCAACAAAACTGCAAAATGCTCATGTACAAAGACAGAAAGAAAATGTACACCTTAAAGTTCAAAGAAAATAAAATCTCTAACCCTTCCAGCTAGAATTTGCCTAAAAATTTCAGCTATATCTTAGATAACAGAGGATTTCTGAAAAGCCACATAGAATCAGTTAATAATCCCCAATAATATGGAGAAACATTACATAAATTTACATAGCTGCCGCGTTCCAAGCCTCCCCGAAAAAGAGAAAGTTAGGTCATCTCTGAATGCCAAGTTTCACCGAATAAAATTTGAACGTGAAATGCAGTGTGGAAATGAAGCTGCTATGAAAACCTCGTAAACATTATTAGGGCAGAAGCCAGAGGCACAACTTTGTAAACATCTACTTGAAAACACTGTCAAGGAACGAAAATAAAACGCATCGAAATTTTGCAGTTCACAACAGCATGCCTTTCCACCCCACTCACTCACAAGAGATAGAGAGAGAAAAAGATTTCCTTCATTAATGCCTTCTTTCAGAGAGAGAGAGAGAGAGAGAGAGAGAGAGAGAGAGAGAGAGAGAGAGAGAGAGAGAGAGAGAGAGAGAGAGAGAGAGTGTTCTTAATAATTTTCTTGATTCTGAGAGACAGATTTTTCTTTAATGTATTCTTTCAGAGAGAGAGAGAGAGAGAGAGAGATTTCCTTCATCCTTCTCTTCTCTGATGTCTTTCTTTTTAAAGAAAGGGGGGAGAGCCTTAACTCTTGTTCATCCTTCCCTCCACTAAAATTTCGTTTGAGAGAGAGAGAGAGAGAGAGAGAGAGAGAGAGAGAGAGAGAGAGAGAGAGAGAGAGAGAGAGAAACTTTCCTTCATTCTTTGCACCTCCGTGCGTGCCTTCCTCCTCATCCACCCTCTCGACCTTCTTTTGCCTTGAGCTCTTAGATACAAGGTATTTTAAAGAGTTTCCTGACACAGCTACTTCTTGGGAGCTAAATATGTAACCTTTGCTTCTCTTATTCCCGGGGAATATCACATCTACATCTAATTTACGAGGCGACAGGTGCCAAAGGGGAGAGGAGCTGTGTCGTGTATATAAAGGGGGCGGCGGGGAAGGGTGGAGGGGGAAGGGCATAGCTGGCTCCTAATAAAGTTTAAATAAAATATATGTGGACAGTCTAATTTCTTCAGAATGTTTCCGGGAGATAATTTCATAGATTGGCGAGCAACTTTCTCTGTCTGTCTGTCTCTCTCTCTCAAGCGTTAATTCTTGTTATCTCAACGTATCGTTCACATTACTTTTATAATGAATTCCGTATCGTCTTCTGATAAGAACGAAAACATTCAAAAGAACTTAGACAAATGTTAATGTCTTAGCAAATCTGACAGTATCTGAGGTGTATTGCTTCCTCCACCAGACAGCTACCTGTGCCAAAATTTATCGTTTAACACGAGAAAAAAATGCATTGGAGATAATGAAACGACAAAATATCTACAACAAAAGAAAATTCGGTTTTGCACCGTCACCTTTGTAACAAAATGGACATTATTGCAATGTTTGCACGGCAAAAACGTGTTAGAACGAACGCAAAATCAGACAGAGATAGATTAATATACATACATACATACAGACTGACAGACAGACACACACATATACTGTATATGTGTTTGTGTGTATACTTTGGAGATAAGAGAAGTTAGTCTGTATGGAAATGCGGAGGGAAGGGTTATAGGGCAAACTGATTTCGAAATGAAACTATGCAAATGAAAAGATCCTTTCTGAAGGGAATAGAGTTCAGAGTCAACTGAGTGATTATTCTGAAGATTTCCTGAATGCATAAGATAAAAAAAAAAGACATGAATGATGAAATAGGGAAAGGGTTTAATATGAATTTGAGAAAGCCTGTAGACGTTAATGTTGAGGATGTAGGAAGACAAATAAGAGGCTGAAGAATGGTTGAAGGGACTACAAGTGAAGAGCAGCGTTACAATTCTGATAGTGTGATTGTGAGGATGAACAGGAATTGTGAGGATGAACAGGAAGTGACTGGTTTCGTGTAAACGTGAGCCTGAGAAAAGGGTGTGATGGAAGTGCAGAGATATATGATGAGAAACGGGTTAAGAATAGAGTGCGCCAGTATTGTTGTTTGCAGATGGTACAGTTTTATGGTGCAGCTAAGGGCCAAGGTGCCGCAGCAAACACCCTTTAATATAAAATGCCCACTGAGCACTGCATAAATTGCACTGACGGCACAAATCCCCCATGGGGTGACATGGAGGTGCTTTAATATTCAGGAAGAGAAAGAGAGAGAGAGAGAGAGAGAGAGAGAGAGAGAGAGAGAGAGAGAGAGAGAGAGAGAGAGAGCATGCAAACTATACTTTCACTTTCTTCCGTATAAAGATGAGAAAAGGATGAACCACCTCACTATTCACCTGTAGTTTGCATACACACACACACTCTCTCTCTCTCTCTCTCTCTTTTGATATTAAGGCTCCTCCGTGTCACCCCGAGGGGATTAGTGCCGTCATTGCATTTCATGCAGTGCTCAGTGGGCATTACTAAAGAGGGTTTACAGAGTCATCTTGGCCCTTAACTGCAAGCTTACGGGCTGCTGAAGAACAAGAGCCCGTGCCAGCACAAGGCTGGCTGGATCCAGATAGATAGATAGCTGCAACCACTTTCCATCCTTGTACTTTACATCCAACCCCACTTCCTTTCTTTTAACTTTCCGTCCTGCCTCTTTCATACCTGTGTAAATGGGATTTTCCCCCAGTTTCGCCTTTGGATCCTCGTTCTTCATCTCCCTGCATTTTCTGGGGCTCTTTATTTTGACCAACCACTTCAACACCCTCTTTTCAGTTTTAAATGCTGAATAGCTGAAAGTGGGTCCAGTGCTTGAACTTTTGCCTAAACTTCAGGATTTAGTCACTCCTCGCCTCCTTTTTTCTAGAATTACCGAATTATTGACAATTCTCACCAGCGAGTCATCCGCTCTTCCACATGAGCAAACCATGGAAAAAATACCTTGATCTATTTTTTCACCTATGCTAACTTTGATACTATTTCTACATGTCTCTACATTTCTCACTCTCTCAGCCTTTCTTATTACACATATGCTACATTTCTCACTTTTCCACACTTGATACTTTTTCAAAAATAAAAATAAAATATATAAAGTAAGCTAAGCAGACTGCTTTATCTATGAAAATGAAGCGAATATACATATAAATGTGTGCGTGCGCGTGTGTGTGTATGTATGTGTGCACGTATGTGCACTCTTTTTATTCACCTCATTGAGTAGACAAACGTATTAAATGCCAAAATCAGAACACCCTAAACATCTATTGGTTAATGCACACCACCGGCTGAAAAAAAATGACTTTCATTTGTCGCCTATTTTTCTTTCATTGGCAGGAAGAGCATTTGACCAAAAAACGACTCCCCACGAATATGATCGCTTTAATGATTACTCAGAGAGAGGATTCATATTGCCTTCATTTTTAGATGATAAAACTATTGTTAACCTGAGCAGAGTTAATTATATTACATTATATTAAATACTATCAGAAAAAAAATGTACACAAAATTTGTTAAAGCAGAGACAAACATTTCTTTAGTCTCTCAAGGAGAGAATACTTCACGCAAAAATAGAAAGGCTACTATAGAGAGATAACCATAACGAAAAATTCATTCCTACCGTCTGGGAAAATGAATGCGCTACAATAGAAAGAAAAACACTTAATCATTCATTCTTGTACAATGAAAGTTAAGGTACTAAAATAATGCAAACACAATTAAGAACAAAATATCCTCATGCATGATAATGATGTGTTTGTGTGTTGTGTGTGTGTGTGTGTGTTTGTGTGTGGAAGAGGGGGAAGGGGATGAGGAAGAACAAGCACAAATATGTGGGTCAGATTTGTTATGACTAATCAGATCAAAACCGTAAGTGTTTACAAATTCCTCAGAGTTTGCAAGGACTCGGGCAAACCTTCATTCAAGTAAACATTTAGAGAAGCCCTAGAACCCACCCAGTCTTTTTCCTGTGAATCTTACGTCAGGGATAACTAAATCTGAACAAGAAATAATTCTGCTTAGTATACACGATAATTTATATTTTAGCTTTCTAATATAATGTCACATCCCTAAAATTTAATCTCAATAACGGCAAGTTTTCAAGTGTCATGAATTCCTTCAGATTTTAACAAATTACATGAATTGCACTGATATTTATTTTAAATTGTAAAGACTAATGGTCGAATTTGTAAAAGGAAGTTACTTCAGAATACATCCAACAAGATATAGGAATTTCCACGGTGGAATTATAATTTAAGAAGCATTTCGAACTCGACTGCACAACGTAGCAACTAGTATCGGTACCGGGATCCTTAAGTGTGAGAAAGTTTCAAATGCGAAGCCGGTGTTTACCAGAAGAGCCAAGTATTTTACTGACGTGTTCATGCATTACAAAGAGGAAGGGCGTTATTGAGCTATTTCCTGATTTGAAGAGAGGAATTGGTTCAGCTTACGGCGCAGTTTTTTTTAACGTACTTTTAAAAACAAATACACAAAAATATACTGTGCCTAAACGGCTGCTCAAGTACTCGAGCATTTCCAGTAACGCAATATGCAATAAACAAGCCAGAAATAGAAAAAAATCAATGACACGGTCCAGTTCAACCTATCACTCAAAACGACATAAACCTTTAAAACAACATAATTAATATAAGGAAATACAAAAAATACCTAGAGTGTGTGTAATTCAATAAAGAAAGGATTTTCTCTTACTTGATAGGCTGGAAAAAACCTACATCGATTAAAAAAAAACTTAGGACCGTAGTTCTTGCATGCAGAAAATGAATAAAGAAAGAACAGTACGTTCAAATCAATACAAATGATGGTATGACAATCCTGGAAGGTCGTAATAAAGAAGAAGTCGAAGAAACAGAAGAAGAAACATAAATAGAAGCGTACCTCACGGTCGATACACAAGATGGAGTGAGTCCTCGTGGATAGCAACTCAGAGAGAGAGAGAGAGAGAGAGAGAGAGAGAGAGAGAGAGAGAGAGAGAGAGAGAGAGAGAGAGAGAGAGAGAAATAAATGAAAGCAGCTACTAACCTTCGAGTCGATACCGATGATGGTGTTACAGTCCTCGCAGGTGTTGGCAAACACGGCCTCGTAGCACTTGATGCAGTAAGGATGGTCATCCTTCAGGACATATCGTTGACCGGTCAGGGAGTCGTCGCACTGCCAGCAGCAGAAGTGACCAGAGTGCCAGTCTTTAGACATGGCCTTCGTGTACTCCCCGCTGAAAATGAGCTGCAACGAAAAAGAAACGAAACGGAGCCGTTAGATATAAGAGGTTTATTAAACATTTACAAATGAAAAAGGATATGTATATACATTAATACACACACACACACACACACACACACACACATATATATATATATATATATATATATATATATATATATATATATATATATATATATATATATATATATATATATGTATAGCGAGCAAGAAAAAAAGGAACAATTACATATATATGACTGACTACTTGTAATTAAATCAAACAAATTATCCTACAGCAAAAATATACTTTTATACTTTAATCAGTAGAAAATGAAGAAAAACAGAAGGTAATTGTAATGTCCAGTTAACTTCGTTCAATATGAGGAGCAGTCAGATTATAAGATATACACAGTATACAATAAACTGACATTGTGTATCAAAAACTGGCAGTTAAATGAGCGAGTTTTTTTTTTTTATCGCCATCGACCAACATTGACTCTAGAACGCTTGAGTGACCTTCGGTTCAATATAGATAACAGTTTCAATCCGTAAACTACTAAATACAGACTCATAATTTCAATATGTTATATATAATTCCTATTACATACCATTATGTATACCCAAACGAACACACACAGTCAATATCTAATATATATATATCTAATATATATATTATATGTATATATATATATATATATATATATATATATATATATATATATATATATATATATATATATATATATATATATATATATATATATATATATACATATACATATACAGTATATAATTGAAATGAACAAAATTTGGCTCTCCTACGACCGATCTCTAATTTCAAATGCAAAAAAGAAAAGAATTTTTAAATCCAACCGTGAATACCTCAATCACAATAGTGTTTGGCGACTGTCCAATTTTTTGTGTGAAAAAATTTCCTCAGTTTTTCTTATTTATCTTAAGGACTGTTTCCACAAATTCATACTTTCAAAGAAAGTAATAAAAAGCAACGAAACCGAAGTCATCATTCAATCTTCCGGCAGAGCAGCTCCCACGTCCCGTGAAACTGGTGTTGGAATGGTCTCCTGGTGTGTGTAGGGCTGCTGGGTCTATCTATATAAGGCTATGAAATCTCCTTGCCGCCTTCCTCCTCTTTGCCCTCGCCAGCCCTTCCTAAATTTATCCTCTCCATATCTTTTCCCTCCCACCCACGTCCTCGCCCGGCGTCCTCTCTCTCTCTCTCTCTCTCTCTCTCTCTCTCTCACACAAAAATAATAGCTTAATGCCTGTCAGCTTCCGGATTTTAATGAAAATGGACATGACAGTAATAATAATAATTAGATAAACAACATAATTCATACAAAAATATTCGACACTAGCTTCTCTTACACAATCATCCGAATGCAATGCATAAAATCTCGTATGCTGAAAATAGAAATCCAATCCGCTTTCTCTCTCCGCCCCCCTTCTCGTTTTTTTTTTTTTTCTCTGTAACCTTTTGGAGGGTCTCACCACGAAAACGAAAGATGGTTGGCAGCTGGCGCTGTCATGTTTCCTAGCGGAGCCTACGGCAGTTGGTGGCAATGGCAGAGCTAAGGAAAGGGTCGTGTGAGGAAGCCGGTGACACGGAAGGTAGGTGGAGTTAATGTGGCAGCTGGTGGCAATGGGTGGGTAGGTGGGTATGTAAACAAGAAGAAGGAAGAGGTTAGGAGGATGACACAGACAGAGAGTAGGACGCAAGTGGATAACAACCTGGGAGTTGCTACAAGGTGCGGTGGTGATTCCTGGGTGTGGAGATTGAATTATGCCATAGTCATCGTCAAGATTATATCAAGATGATTATAAGTACATCAGCATTAGGGACCACCATTCCCTATGTGGGCAATTTCCAAGAGATTTTGTCGATCATGTTGGTTATTTATGGGTTAAGTATTCGGTAGATAAAGTCATTAAGTAGACTATTTGGTCTTCCTTTGTATTTATAACTTTTTACCAACAAAGAAAGTTCCCGAAAAAAGAAAGGGGGCTCTCAAAAAAAAAAAAAAAAAAAAAAAAGGCAACCCACGGTTACTGCTACATTTATATTTTACCTACTGAATCGTGGATAAACCCTTTGCATCTTCATACACCACTACAAAAGGCTCACCAGCAGTGCATCAAACCTCCTATATACTCGTACACCAACCATCTTTACCCTGCATGCGCTCTAACACTTCCTGGTTATTAGGCCCTTCCTTTTCAGTTACTCTCTCAGACTGAGACCATCTACACAGACCTTTCTTGTCTTCCTTTCCTCTTCTCTTCTATCACTTCGGAACTGTACACTCTCCTCACCAACCAACCATTCATCCCCCTTCCTTTCTACAAGACCAAACCATCTTAAGACGTTCCATACTTTCACCTGTGCTAACCTTTTTACTACGTCTTTGAAGAATCTCCGCATTTCTTACCTTTCCATTCTTCTCATGCAACGTATACTGAATAAACGGTTCATCTCAGCAACTTTATCTTTTTCCTTCATTTGCATTTATCATCCATACTTCTTCTTCATTATTCTCCATCAATACTGTATTATCAGTAAACATCGACCACTCAACGGTATTCAAGAATCATTTCCCTATCCTGCAATTTTGCACCTACATTTACTGCCCTATCTTTGACTCCTTGCAACATTCTTCCTATAAAAATACTGAATTGCCACAGAGACATAACGCACCCTTGTCTCACACACACTTTTACATTCTCCCATCTTCATATTCTAACACATGCTTTGCTTCCATCATACGAATTTTAAGTGCTTTAACTTACATCATCAGACAACTTCCACACTGCCTATCAGTTACTGTTAATGTAAGTTTTTATACCCATGTATGCCACGCACAACTTTTAGTTTTCTCTACAAGAAAACTACTGCGATGACTTTGTCTGTCCGTCCGCACTTTTTCTGTCCGCCCTCAGAACTTAAAAACTACTGAGGCAAGAGGGCTGCAAATTGGTATGTTGATCATCCACCTTCCAATCATCAAACATACCGAATTGCAGCCCTTAAGCCTCAGTAGTTTTTATTTTATTTAAGGTTAAATTCAGCCATGATCGTGCGTCTGGAAACGCTATAGGACAGGCCACCACCGGGCCGTGGCTGAAAGTTTCATGGGCCGCGGCTCATACGGCATTTTACAGAGACCACCGAAAGATAGATCTGTTTTCGGTGGCCTTGATTATACGCTGTACAGAAAACTCGATTGCGCCAAAGAAGTTTCGGCGTATTTTAAAATTGTTTTCCTTCACTTTCAAACATTATCACACACTGTTTCCTTTGAAACACTTAGCCTGCTTACCTTCTTCCTGTCCAAAACCATATTGTCATTTCTCTATCAAACCTTCTGTCATTTGCTTTACTTTCTCAAGCAAAATCCTACGATACACCATTCTTGGTATGTAGATCAATGTTATACCTATATAATTTTATCACCTTTGCCTTTATACAAAGGAAGAATTGTTCCTATTACTCCTTCCTTTTGTAACTTCCCTCATTCCGACATACCTTACAAACCATGGTCAGCCACAGAAAACCATAATCCCTATAGTACCACAGCATCTCAATTTAGTCCCATCAAAATCAAGAGTTTTTCCATTATTCAGTCTTTTTATTGTCCTCGTTACATCCTTAACAGCCACTTCCAACACATTCTCCAACTATACATACACACACACATACACACACACACATATATATATATATTATAAATTCATCTTCATGAACCAGATCATGAAACCGACGAGAAGACACAATATCTGTCTCTTTAGCTCAAGAAGTAAAGCGATTTGATATTAGGTGAAGCATGAACCATAGCGAAGGGGCAATTTTACGGATGATCAAACCGGCTATGGATGTCACACCGAGGTCTCACATAACTTCGTTAGCTTGCAATTACAGTTACTCACTGCGCTTTCGACTTCATGGGGGATTAACGCTCCGTTGAGCAGGTTGTCGATAAAATGAAAAATTATTGAACATCTCAAAATCACACCTTAAAATTTTCCAAATTGCTCGAATCACTGTGTCAGTGGAAAGTTCTCTTAGCCGTTTGCCGTTTCACGACGTACACATCATCCGTCTATTTCGTTATCTGCCACCTGTACAGGTAGGATCAAAGACCCTGAAGATGCAAAAGAGGAGGGGAAGTAAATGAGCAAAGAGCAACAACCACAGTATACACAGTATACAGTAGGAAAAGAAGACGAAATCCAATACGCATTAAAGAGCTTCAAGTTTAATGATGCTGGAGTAAAACAATGGGGACTCAGATGTCTGGGAAGATGAGGTGACACATCTCTGCCACTAAACTGACAGCTTGTGGAGGAGAGAAATACTGCCGTCAATGGAAGAGAGAAAATATTTCTCTGAAAATCTGGGGTGGGAGGATGCTGTATGGCTCAGGTGTTTGTGGCTGAAGAAACACGTGGAAAGTAGAAGTGATGACGAACAGGTAAAATGTGGTAATAAAAAAGATTTCGTCCCATTGGACTGTGTAATCTGGAGTGAGGATAATGTGCCTATTCTTCGTTCGTTTTTCATGGTCTTATGTGGCTGATGATCATCCATAAATTTTTAATATAAACACGGAAAGATTTTATAGAACGATCATTATCAGAAGAATCAAAACTTTTTACTAAAACTTATAAAAACTTTAATTACTTAATGCTAAACGATTAACATCAGCAAAACAACAAGACTTCCATATTACAAACTAGTCCATATTGATACAAGAAAACCAAGAATGACTCCCCTAGTGTTACTAAGGGGATATGGCATGACTAATTCATGAAAGCCATTAAGGAAATCGACACACCATATTGCGATGCATTGAAGATAGAAGTGACAGGTTATCAATTTAATCAAACGAATTGCAAACGTCATCAGATCACATACCGTCATTACCAAGCCATAATACGCACCTGTTCTTGAGTGGCACGCATGAAAAATTACTTGCGTAAATAACCACATACACACCCACACACACATATATATATGTGTGTGTGTGCGCGCGTGCGTGTGTATGTGATGAGTTTTGTTATGGTCATGGTCGTACATTGCAAATACACGTAAATTATACAATAAAGAAATATAATTATTAAACATCAATTTAAGCCAGTTTCTATATGATTTTCTTGGAAGTAATTGTATATACTTTCTCCTAGGGGGACCAAGACAGTAACCATGTTGGTCCTTGATGGATCGGTGAACAATTTTGAAACCAAGGCTTATTAAGTTCGTATTTACTTGAAATAAAAACTAAATAAATGTACTGTAGAAATGTCTCATCACAGGATGCGCGCCAAAAGCAAGGTAGTTATAACTCAATAGTCTGTTACTGTTAGTATTTTGAAACATACCAAGGCGAATGACTGAATTATTTTTGGAGTTACAACAACTAAGTTACTAAGGTCATCGATGATAGAAATTAATATATATATATATATATATATATATATATATATATATATATATATATATATATATATATATATATATATATATATATATATATATATATGATATACACACACATATATATATATGCTATAAGTAAGTTCATCTTAAAAAAGAACTACGCGAGAAACAATTGGCTGATTGGTTTATATACCCTGATAGCGCAACGACTAATTTTAATGACGCTGATTTTAATGACCACAAAACAGTAGACAAACCTATAATGTGATAAAATAATCAGAATTTTAAGTAGACAAAAATACGAAGGTACAAAACGAAAATTCATGAGGTAGCGAAGTAAAATATGTATTTGATAGACCTAAAGGGAATACACTTTCGAATTTCAGTAAAATACTTCAACGTGACTACGTAAAATATTTTGCCAAGCGACGCAACTAAATTGCATATGCAGAGTACATTCGTTTATGCGATGAAAAACAAATTTACGTGAGAGTAAACTGAAATGTCAGAAGAAAATTAGAAGTATGTATATACACAATATATAATATATATATATATATATATATATATATATATATATATATATATATATATATATATATATATATATATATATATATATATATATATATATATATATATATATATATATATATATATATATATATAGATTTGGGTGCGTTTGTGGGGGTTGGTGTTTGGGTGTGCTTGTATTCGTATAATGTGAAACGATTTAAAAACACTACAAATTATGTGAGAGTAAACTAAAAACAAAGCAGAAAAAGAAAAAAAAACTGAGGAAGTTAGGTGAAATGGCAGTAAATACGCATAAAATGTGGTAATTAACTGAAGAAGAGGGAAATAAATGAAAGTGTTGGAGTGACCTGAAATGAGAGTGAAAAATACTAAAATTTGACAGCCAAATGTAAGGTGAAAAGTACTCAAAAGTGTGGGAGAGGATCAAATAGAGTGAAAAACAATAAGTGTGGGAATGAAATGATATGATGAAGGGTAGGGGGGGGGGAGAAATAGTAGGCGAAAGCTAATATAAGAGAAGAAACTAGAAAAAAGTAGAGGATTTAAATACGGGTAAAAAAAAAAAATACTAAAAACTTCAGTAAACTGATACCTATGAAAAAGCCCAAAAACTTGAGGATAAAATTCAAAGCGAATGAACCCCAAAAAAGTGTTTCGGAAAGAGCCATGGAAAACATTGACTTCGTTGAGAGAATGCAGAGGCGACGGACGGTGGAGTAGAAGGCAAGTGCCATAAAGAGGGTGGCTGTTGTTAGGATGAAAGGGGGGCCACTATTTTGGGCGCTCTAGAGCGCGCGCACGCGCATACACACACACACACACCCGTAGGGAACAGCTGCTGCCTGCCGCCCCACCTTCGCTATCATTTCACCCACCGCGAATTCACACATACACCTCTCTGCATCAACGTAAGCACCGTCACTTTAAACCCAATTCACATATACACCGCCATGCTCCGACTAAATTGTTCGAGCCAAAAGTACATTTGGAATTTAGCGGTTGAACTAAAGGTTAATGGGGTGTGAAGAGATAAGAGATATTTGATTTCTGCTAAATGCATATATTAAAAAAAAAGCCATGAAATTAAGGAAATGAATATAAACAATCCCTTGTAAATAAAAGTACACCCCTTGAGATTACAAAAAATTCATGGCTGTTAAAAGGTTAACAACTTCGGCATATTAGGACAATGTGTCTGCAATGACAGACAATTGCACACCTTGTAGTGACATCTTAAACTTTCGAAATTTGTTTTCTAACAACAGATAACAGTGATTTCTAGGTTCACCATAAAACCCATACTGAATTCACTAATCAACCAGATCTCATCTGATTTTTTCCTTCACTTATCAAACAAACGTTAACAGCTACAGGTATAGTATATAAAAGAGGTTCCACGATTTATTCAAGCTACCCCAATTCCTATTTAAAATCACGGTTTCCTCCGGCCCCCCCCCCAAAAAAAAAAAAAAATATAAAATAGGCCATACGAAGTGTTCCCCTTTATTGTAGTCACCCTATTTTATTATTATTCTTTTTTATAAACCTTCACTGTTCAATACTCATTGTTTAATCCGAGGAATCTGGCGTCATAGATACAATGGATATAGATATTTGCCTGAATTCATAGTTCTTTTCCCAGGGGAAATATTCAATTTTTCCATTTTCAAGTATTCTTCCTCTTTTTCCCCGCTTCATTTCTTGATCTCCTTCGGATATCGGGATAGACTTTGGACAAGAGCTTTGTCGTTAAAAAAAAAAAAAAAAAGAGTAGGAAACATTTCCTTAGGAATGACACCTGCCATCAGCTGCTAACATTGTTCTATTTTATATATTTCTCACGCATGCAAATGGTACATACACATTTGCCTGGAAGACTGATAGAGGTGTCACATGCATACCGGCCATTCAAGGTCTAAATGGACCGTTTGAGAATGCAGCATCACCGGCAATTTCATTCCGTAATGTACTTTTATTTTTAAACTTTTTTTCAGAAACGTTATTAAGTAAAAAGACTCTAAATTACGGGGAAAAATTGGATAAAAAAACTGTATATAAATTTTTTCTCTGTTGTGGTTACAGATATAAATAAACAGCGTTGCGCTCAGTAGGTGGGCTGTTTTTATGTATAGGGAGTTTGCCAGAAAGTAAAAAAAGAAAAAGGGCTAAACACCCAATAAAAATCGTTATATTTATATATCCATGCATGAGAGTATAAACATTTACATACGTGAGTACCTACATGTGCACACAAAACCAAACGAAACACGGCAACTTTTTTCATAAAGATCTCATCGAACTTAGATGAAATATGTACACTGAGAGAAAAGTATGATTTGAATTACATTTTATGCTGGTAATATTTAACAAATAAGACGTAATTCTGGTTTTATATTTGTTTGGTTGCACAGTTATTTTCGATAATGAAGACAATAAAGTCTTTTTTTCTGTTTCTGTTTACTATTTTACAATAATAATAACAATAAAGTCTTTTTTCTGTTTATGTTTACTACTTTACAATAATAATAATAATAATAATAATAATAGTAAGTACATTAAATGGAAAATAAAGTGAAATTCTGTTTACAATGTGCACGTAAGTTGATTATATAATCTAATAAATGTAGACAAAAGGTAAGTGAGTCGGTATATAACAACAGAAACACCCAAAAAAGAAACAACAAACATCATCAGAAAAACGGCTTGACTAGGACTCTCTCTCTCTCTCTCTCTCTCTCTCTCTCTCTCTCTCTCTCTCTCTCTCTCTCTCCAGCTATCATATCAGCAGAGGGACGTTTTTTAAACACAAGCGTTGTTTGCCAACTCAGCGTACACATGCAAGGAGGAGAGTGAAGGAAAACACTTCCTGATACATTAAAAGATTATTTTTACGAGTCAAAAACGACACGAATATTGCCAAGTGAATGCTCTTCGCCCACCAGCACAGTTTTGCTCGTTTTTTCCAGCCCTTATTCCCCACCTTTTTTTCTCGTGAAATCCAAAAGAAGATCGGCAAACTGCATATCTAACTGTACACCTGCATGCGTGTCAATGTCGATATAAAAATTAAAGGAACTATGAAAATGTGCACATAAATGTATATATGTTGATAGCGAGGAGAAAAAAAAAGACCTAGAGTAGACCGGCTCTCAAATGAAAGGGTTTACTCATCTCTCCCGCATATCAAAACTTACGTTACCCGCTTATTTCCGCATTAACATCTCACAGACGTGTGCCAAGTTTCGGCAAAGAGCTAAGTTTACATTCGCGATCGCCCTTTCCCCCCTCCCCACCTCACCCAGCCAATAACAGTTCTTTAATATATACCCATACATAAACAAGAAACAAGAAACACTTCTCTCTCTCTCTGTCTCTCTCTCTCTCTCTCTGTCTCAGGCTGATTCTTTCTCGTAACCAATATAATTTACGATCACGACTCAACTTTCAACGAGCCGGCAAAGCGACCGCTTCCACCCACGCTCTGTCAATCTCTAAAACAACCCAACCCCCCACCACCGCCCACGCCCTCTCACCCACACGAAACCCGTGCCATGACTCAAGCACCTGTCTACACCCGGAAACATTCCATCGCATACCTTGCAAGGGGCACATAAGAAATGGCTTCCATTTAAAACGAGGGAAATTAGAGGCGGACACACCCATCTCCAGGAAGCAGTGGGAGCCGTGCGTGCCGCCGGCTCGTGTTCCGGCGCCCCCTCTATTGTGCACTGCACTGCACTGCATTTGGGGCGGTAGATTCTTATCCAAAGATTGTTAACGGACAACGTAATCTTATGTTCATGTTACTAAAGGATAGTATATTGTCATACAGATGTACCTCCCACAGATCTGACTAATTTACAGTATACTATTATCAAAATATTACTGGTGGATGATATATTCTTGGTATTACTAATGGAAACCACATGAAATGGGTGTACCTAATCATCATATGGATTATAATCATATACATATTTTATTACTTTACAAAATACCATCGCCTAAAATTTACAAATGAATGACAGATTCCCCCTCAGGTGTTACTAATGGAAAATCAATTCTTATTCACATATTACCATAAGTTTTTGTTATTTCTCTCATTCATACATTCAATGAACTCTAAACCATTAGGCAGATGTTACTAATGAAAAAATATATTATTTCCCCTATTCTATTAATTTTGGGCCAGCTCTTTTTATATAACGGCTACCACTGATCAATATATATCGTCCAGATTTTACTATTTAACATTACAATCTCTTCCACAGGTTAAGAAAGGATCATATAGGTTACCCAAAGGTTACTAACGAACATTATATTCTTATTAACACAGGATAATATACTGTTATATATACGTTACCAAATAATCGCAAATTCTTATTACAAGGTTCTCGATTAGCAATATACTTTGAAACTAGTGTTTATGTTAAAAATATTCTTATAGTGATGTTACCCTTAACGAAATAATTATCATCACTCAAATATTAATTTCCAAGTTTTGCTAAGCGTTCATTCCATATTTGGCATTTTCACTAGCTTTTCTCCTCATTCCGAACAGGCCATGTCCACCTAACGCCCTAGAATTTGGTAACCGCAATCTGTAGTTCTATTTTGTATGCTTTTTTATTACATAAGCAAAAGTATGAAGTATTCTCCTCTTTCTGTGTTGCCTGCAAGCAGTTTCCGATTCACCATGACCTTCCTTCCCTGATCGCCGTCTATTTGTTAGTTATTTCTCCAAAAGTATAAGCAACTTGATTATTACCATTAAGATTATTTATATATTCCTGTAGGCAGTCAATAAGTCTTCTCTGAGAACAGTTGAAAAAACAAAGAGAAAAAGCCAGGAGCTTTGGTATTAATAAAAGAACTATAAAATTATAAATCAACGAACACAACTATTAAAAGTGTAACTGAATAAAGCTCACGAAATCATCAGCTAAATTCCTTCTGATAGTTGCAAAAGACATTCTTCCGGGCCCCGAGTTTATGAGGAGATTTACGAGGCGGAAGCTTAAATCCCCAACAGAGATGGGATGCTGGAAAACTGCGCAGTTTCCTGCAAGAGGAAGGATGTGTTCTAACAATAGAATTTTCCTCTTTTTTTAAATCAGAGTCCGGTGGGATGGTTGACCTAACGCCACTATCCAGCCCAGAAGAAAAACGAAAAAGAAAGAGTGGGAAGTCAATTCAAAGTTAAAAAGATTCGATTCTAAAAATGTGGAAGAGTTGTAGGTCAATGAACACGGAAGCAGGAAGTGAAAGCTAGAGTTCGGCAGAAAGAGTCACCCGATATATACTGACTTCCGTTCAGTAACTGGGAGAAAAGGGAATCTGACAGGTGCTCCGAGTTTGTTCAAGAGGAGGGAGACTGACTGTCTGCCTTATTTCAATATAACAGTAGACGGAATTCTGACACAAGACAGAGGTAGAAAAAGGCCATCTTGTGACATCGTCCTACAAGGAGGTTTTAAAAATAGGGGTATAGAAGAGCTATGCTACAAGACTCCTGTCTTACCCATTCCCTTATCAATGGCCCCAAATCTATTCCCTACCCACACTCACCCGACCTATCACCGTCATAAATGACAGCGATTATTGCCTAGTATCCGTCTGTCAGCAGATATATAACAGGTACGTTAATTCCACTGAGGCCCTCGTACACTTAACCAGTGTTTTATTAACAAAGGCACTGATTAACTTCATTATTCATTTACTTGCATACTTCTACACACTGAATTTTGCATAAACATTTAAATCATATGTAACTAATTACTCTTCGAAAAACTAAATAAGGCTACATGAACACTACACACACTAAAAACAAAAATAAATAAAACTTACTAATGACAGATCAATAACTAAAAATGAGACATCAGCGACAAATAAGAGATAAAAGTGAAGGCAAAAGTGATGCAACATCAACCTTTTCACGGCCGATACGAAGCTCTTCAAGGCGGCAGTGAATTACTGAAACTGCGAAATGTATCTTATAAAAATTATTATCCTCGGGTTTCTTTGCTTTTTTGCAGTCTATATTTGGTGTCCGAAAAATGAAAAATAATACAAGAAATTATTAGAAAAATTCGAAGAGACTATGATTTGTCTTTCTGTCTTTTAATCGCTTATTTGGAGTAAAATTAGATAATAAGAGTAATAATAACAGTAACTTGTCGCTTAGCCTAGATAAGTTTAAGAACTGCAAAACAATAAAAACAATACCAGCAAAAAAAGTATTAATCATTTCACTGTGTGAAAACGAAAAACAAAAGTAAAGATGTAAAAAAGAAGGAATCTGTTACACATGAATCTACTCCTTTTTATGTTTTTCAAGCGTTGCATAACAGCAACACTTTACTTCACACAAACAATGTTATGTTAAAAATGTGGTTAAGCTATTAGCATTGCCAAGTTCAACCTAGAGTAAACAGGCAATAAAACTTTTGTGCGACAAACATAATTGTTCTAAAAAGTAAAATATAAAGGGAATTAACAGAAAACAGCGAGAGAGAGAGAGAGAGAGAGAGAGAGAGAGAGAGAGAGAGAGAGAGAGAGAGAGAGAGAGAGAGAGAGAGAGAGAGCGCCAATCAAGCAGACGTGAGAGCAGTAAAGTGAGATAAATTGGCATTCAATAAAATTATTAATTTTATAGGAAATAAAAAAAAATAGCAAAACTATCCAGGACTACAGCCGAGCACAAAAAAATAAACATTAAATTTTATCCGTTAAAAACTGCCTAAAAAAAAAGCGACAAACAAACTCAATAACCCACACCCAAGGCAAGAGGCTAAGCGTAGCCCATTAGCACTAAATTTAAGATAAACACCAATATTAAAATCGTAAACAACTTAGTGAACTATGGTAATTACCTGTTATTAATAATATCTTCGGGCCACGATACCCCAGAGGGAGATGAAATGGAGGGGGGGAGGGAGGTGATGTATAATCAATGGCAAAATTGAATACAGTGGACAGTCATGAGTATTTTGTAAATATTCTGTGAAAGTTTCAACTCAATGTAATGTATACTTGCAGTAGTACCTTGAAATGTAATGTGAATTCTGAAAAATTTATTTTTATTATCTGCTGTAATTTCTTGCAATGTGATGTGAATTTGCTCAAATAAAATCTGAGTTATATACTACTCTAGCATATTTAAATTTAATGTAATTCATATTTACTGTACTTATTTAGGAATGTGATGTGACTGTACTGCAGTAAATTCTGTGACATGTATTGTCCTCTTACAGGTTTCAGTTCAATGTAACATTGTAAAAATATTACCAAAACCTTGTTGGAAATATTACTATTCAATGTACAACTAAACAATTTACTTGATAATTACTATTTAAAAGTGCGTGTTTTATGGATTTTATTTCGTGTAAAAATAGATTTTGTCTTATATACAAATAAAAATCATGCAATTGTTCTATCCTGCACTAATGTTGAGTGTACAAGTATTGTAATATTTCCTGTTTAGAAAACTGATGATTTGTTTGATATTATGAGTTGTTAATCCGTACAAAGTCTGTCAAAACTATCCAAATGTAAATGGAAATAAAGTTGCAATGTGTGTGTGTGTAAGTTTCTAAAAAAAAAGTCTGTACCTAAATTTCCGACATCTTTAGTTCCAATTTATGTTACTTCTGAGCAAAACATAAACGAACAGAGATTACTCCGGGCATCCTGATCTCAGCTATGATTACCATTGGTCTACCTTTTAAGGAATTCAAATAATTACATTTCGAACAAGGAAAGCATTGCATTTCTACTCCCAATTCCATCCAATCATTTATAGCATCGAGATTACAGTGTTTGCAACATTTCAAGGAAAGGTTCCTTCGGACAAACAATCCTATGTCATGGAAGCAGGTGGCGTTTATATTCATAAGCTTGAACCTGTACAAAGGCATACAAAACACACTGAAAGACACAACATCAATAAAGCAATTTCAGACCAACTTCCCAAGGACGTTAACTGTTTTTCCTCAATCTGCAGTTTGTCCCCTGTTGTGCTTTACACACACTGACCTCTACTTCAAGGGCAAATTGAAGCTCCCTCCCATTTCAGCATTGGTTACAGACTGCATATGACAACAAGAGCAACATTGTGACTGTCAAGTAGATTCTAGTCTACGCTTGCCTGCGACTAAAGATGAATTCGAAAAAACTTTCCTCGAGATAAGTTTCTTCCTATCTCTCTTTCATGCTTTCTTTTATCATTTTCAGGTAATTATAATTGCAATTTAAGCTCTCTAAGGCGGCACAAGCTTCTATACAAATCTATTTACACAATCGAAGTATTCTACCGTAAATTACAACAGACAAGCATACTCTACATACAGAACATTTTCGGATTTATCATCATTCAAAATATGTCTCGATACAACCTAATTTTCTCCTTACAGAACTGGCTACTTGTCTCTAATGATTTTCACACATATCAAAAGAATATGAAATGAAAATCTGTTTTTTCTAATCAACTTTTTCTCGTGCTGAACTGACATTCACAAAACTATCCAAGACAGGGAACGATATTATTTGCAAATGAGAAACATTCCTGCAGTAACAAGTTTTGAGGTCGATAATAAGAAAGAAAAGTTGGAATATGAAATGAAACCTTGTTTTCTCCGAGGTTCAAAACTTCTAGTTGACCATAAAATCATTTACAGTAGAGAACATTAAATTTTGACCAGGTGCACAATGTATAGAGCTGGTACGCGAGTGAATGCTCGTTTGAATATATAAATCCAAAAAACACACGTATGCATACATACATGCACATATATATGTATATATAAATTACATATATATACATACATACATGCATATATATATATATATATATATATATATATATATATATATATATATATATATATATATATATATATATATATATATATATATATATATATATATATATATAGAGAGAGAGAGAGAGAGAGAGAGAGAGAGAGAAGTATCTATATCGATTTCAGTTTTAATAGTATGTCCGCTGGAGTGCTCAGCAATTTCCAACCAAATCCAAGCGTTGCCTCATTGTATTTTAAATTGTATCAAGCGGGACACTCAATAAGCAATAATTCATATCGCAGTTAGCCATAAAACCCAACACCCGGTAATCTATTTTAATCTGGCTTACCAACTCTCATTCCTCCCATATTAGACGTAAATCTATTTCTCTCACTTCATTATTTTCAGGCGGGTGACTAACAGTCCCTTAATAACCGGTGCCAACGCATACGTGAGACATTCAATAATTTCAATAAACCCTTTACCGCGACTAAAATAGGCCACAGACCACAAATGCCTATATTACAGTACTTACTCTCTGAGAATTTAACTACAGGGAAGATTTTTATTTCCTAGAGAATAAATCTGGTAGATTGGCACCACTGGCTTACTTGTTGGTGAAGGTTTGTGTAGCCTTACGTGAAAATCGTAAAAATGGTAGTATAATATATGAAGTGTCTGGGGATAATAACTTTACTTCTGATGTTGAGTGATGCTTTTGTTGTGGGTGAATTTGTATATAACTTCTGTAATGTTTCTATTTCAGGATCTAGAATTTTACAGAATCCATGTGTCCCATGAGTAAGCGACTCTATTTTCCTACAAAAAGAAAAAATTGGTCCTTCTGTCAGATTTTTATCATGACTAACAATTTAACACATATACTCTTTCAAGCAAGAACCACATATTCCGAGCATTTTCGTCATACTTTTTAAATACATTACAACCTAGCATTTATTCATTTTTGAAAACGAGCAAAGCGTCCAATATACTGAAGGTGACACCTTCCATTTTACCTAGTTGGTGCCTCCCAAGGAATTTTACAACGAATGTATACATCTTCCCAAATGCGGAAAATAAGTTGCACGCTTCAGAAACTAAATATCAACCTAACTTCTATAGTTATAAAATTCAAAATCACAATTTAATAAGAGGACTCCCTAGAAAGCCACTTGGTGTGAAAGCGAGCAATGAAAAACAGTTCCATTCTAAACGGCCGACACTGATACAACCCAATGTATCTGAAGAATCTATATAAATATGCAAAAGTAACCTTATTCTTGTTTACTGGCAAAACCATCTCGCCAACTCCCACACACCGCCCCCTCCCCAACACCCCCACCCCTACTTAGATGAGTCAGAGAATCAAAAGCTACGAGATCCTTCTTCCCGGCTCGGTGATAAAAATAACCTTTATTATAATTTCAGGGGAATGTTTTCATTCGTCGAGGTTTTCTCAAGTTATTTTCCGGGATCCATCCCACCGGCGATCACCCCCAAGGGCTCGCTCACTTCCAGTCATAATATCCAATTAGACCGTGATGTTTTGAGCTATATCTTCTTTAAAAAAAAATATCATGCCGGCGAGATCCATCAATTACCGCATAGCCAAACCAAAACTTGACCGATGATTAAATTCAAGCGAAATAATATCAAGCGCAAATGAGACTGGTAACTAACCTTATACAAATTTCATTTTTTTCTCCATCTAGAGATCTTCCGTAAATTTAAAACTTAGCTCCGCAAGATGTGGTCAAGATTACAATGCAGCTAATAAGAATTATGTTTCCGTTTTAAACCTCTATCTTTCTTACATGACGTCTTCCAGTCTACAAATTATTATTATTCTTTTTTTTTTTTGTCTTTAGTTAAATGAATCACTGAAATAGCTTCAATAAGGAAAAACCTTTACATTCAAGCATGTAGAAAGACACGGGCAACCCTCTCTTTTTCGAGAAATTAACAGGAATTATGCAAACCATTATAAGTGTCATCTCAGATATCAATAAGACCTGCTCTTTTGAATTCACTCGATAAGAAGACGTTGCTGAAGTTCCTCTAGAACCTAAACACTGTTTTTGTTCATTTTCATTTCGTTAAAATGATTCAAAATGAACCAAATCTGTGTTTAAGCTAGAGATGAACTTTGGCAGTCTTGCACCCCTCATTGTTGGGTAAATTCAAAAGAGCAGGTTTTACTGATCTGAGAAGACAGTTATGATAGTCTTACATAATTTCTGTTAATTTCTTGAAAAGAAAATGATTATCCGTGTCTCTTTCTGTTAGCTTGAATCTAAAGGGTTTTTCAATACTGAAGCTACTTCTGTGAATCAGTTAAATGTCTAATAGCAGTTTTAGTCGATTTTCTCACAAGACAACCTACGTGTAAATAAGATGTGTCCTATTTCGTCCAGTAAATCAAGCAGACTTTACTTGAAATGTTGCCCTAATATAAGGAATTTATTCTAAAGCTGTGAAAAAAAGACAGTTGTCTGTTATGGCAGTGTTAAATATGTGAACAAAATCTGCATTAATCATTTGGGATGAACAATATGTGGTCTGGTGAGGGAAAAGATGAGAGAGTGAATAGTGAAGGCCTTGTGGTTCCTCCCCCAGGGGTACCGCTGTCTGACCCTCACCCGAAGTTCTCCTTGTTGTCCTCGGTGGACTCCACCATGTGCATGACGGGGCCCTCCATCATCCCTCCGTCAGACGACTCGAACGTTTCGGTGGTAATCACTCTCTTGGTGGTGGTCTTCTTGCCACCCTTCTTGGTCTTGATTACTTCGGACATTTTCGGTAGTTTCTTTTCCTAAGACACTCGTCAAAAAGAAGGCGAAGCGGAAGATTCCAAAAGCACTTGGGGCGCTTGGGAAAAGCCGAGGTTTCTCGCTTAATTTGTCAAAGGGAAAGAAGAGGAGGGATACAGGAGGAGATATCACACTTCGAACAGGGGAAGGAAGGACACTTGTTCACTACCGCTGCGAGAGTGAGACACTGACGGTGGCGAGTGCACTGGGGAGGGCGTGGGGAGGGCACGAAGACACGCCGGAGCTGGGGTTCACGGGCGTATGGGCCGCCCTTTGCGGGTGGCGCCCTCCTCCTCCTCCTCTCCAGCGGAAGTCAAAACTCTCCCAGCCCTTCACCCCCTCCCCCAAAATGCCCTTAGCCTCCCTCCCCACCCGCCATGCCCCTATTCTCCCAATCTCCCTCTTCGACATCCCTGCCAACTTCAGCCTTCCATTGCGCCTCATGACAAGAGAGGCTCGCCGCCGCCGCCGCCGCCGCCTTCCGCAAATGACATTCTCAAATAACAAAGAGGTCAGCGACCGTTAAGAAGACTTGGAAACAACAGAAAGAAGCAGCGTAATGCGTAATTCATGGACCTTTCATTTCGCGGATCAAAGCTACACCGATTGGACAGCACTTGAGTAGTTGGCAACCTCATTCCCATCATGCCCTGTTACCGGCTTCGGAATGTGATTGGTCGAGAAGCAATTCGGCAAAGGAGCCCCATTGGTGGATTTTAAGCAGTGACTGAGCGGCCAACATTAGTATATTTTTCCTCCAAAAAAGTTTCTATTTTCGTAAAGTGGAGCGAATGGGGGTCGAATCTCCCCCGAATCTGAAGTCTGAAGGTCGTCTCATTCCCTCCACACCCATCGGCTTTCACCCATCCACCCACCGATTCACCACATATCCCCGCATTCATGCCTTACACCAAGTCTTTATAGCCTTCTTAGTGATCCAATTCTATTGATCTCGTCCTGGAATGAGATTTCAAAAACCAACCTTTTACCGAAGGTACTTAGCTTTTCTACCCACGTCCCCCCACCCTAACTTTCTCTCTCTCTCTCTCTCTCTCTCTCTCTCTCTCTCTCTCTCTCTCTCTCTCTCTCTCATTCTTAATGTCCTTATTAGTTGTCCATTCTTATGATCATAAGTATTCGAGTGAATGAGAAATGGAGACTTGACATACTGGTTCCTACCTTCATTCAACAGACAGCCACTATAAAGTTTCCTACAGAGGCATCTCTCTAGAAAATTATGGACGACTTCCGAATGCCGTTTCGAGAAACTAAGAACTAACCAGAGAAAGCACAATAATGTCAGGTCTCAGTCCTTACCAGAAGCATACAGTATATCTCAGTGAGCAGATATGAGTATGCATGGCTTGTATATGGCTGCACTTTTCTGTGTATACACAAATGCAGAATACAGGCTTGGAATATGTATACCCGCCAATGGAGTATCAAAACAATTCTTTTCTGCATTCGTTAGTAATAAACACTCCGAAATCTTGATTCTTTATATAATAATAATAATAATAATAATAATAATAATAATAATAATAATAATAATAATAATAATAATAATAATAATAATAATAACAAAAAGGGACCTGGAAAAACTAGATGCCGAAGTATTAGCTCCAGGACTCATGCAGAAGAGCGTGCTATTAGAAACAGCGCACATAGAGAGAAAAGTGATGGACTCCTAAGGAGGTAGGATACAACCCGGAACCCCTCGCTATAAATACCACCCAGTCGAATAGGATGACCAAGATAAATAATAATAATAATAATAATAATAATAATAATAATAATAATAATAATAATAATAATAATAATAATAAAACCATCTGATTCGAGCATTCCCGTTCAAGGAATATTAGCATATTTCATAATTAAAGTTCACATTGCAAAGCATGGCATAAATTTTCCTCCTTTCTAGAACATGAAATTTAAATGTTAAGTGACTATTAACCATAACTGAAAAGTAACAACAATAAAAACTTTCATCGAAACACTCATGAACACACAAAATTCGCTTTATATAATGTACTGTGAATGTTAAAAGATTCTGATAGCAAAGCGCAAAATTCTCAGTTTTTTCTAGTAAGGAACCACGTAGCTTATGCACCTCTGTATGTTTATTCATATTTCTGTTAGCCACCGTTGTTCCTGTATACAGTTCAATTACCGTCATAGTTTCGCACCATCTACACACCTGTCAACTCGACAGCTGGTCTGCGTCACTTCATTCTAACTCTATTTTCTCATTAAGAGAGACAGGGCTTTCTCTGTAATATCGTGAGATAACAAAGACGGCCCTTTTCTTCTCGGTAAAAAATGTAGAATAAAAACACATTCTCACAAGTCCCTTTCTTCCGAGATTTAAAGAGTAAAATATAAAGAAGTGTGGGGACGAATGTCCTTCGCCCTTGTTTGCTGTGGTGGTTATGATGTTCCTCGCACTTTTAAACAGTTGTGGGGTGATGTCACCCTTCCTTTATTAACTTTCCTCGTCCGTTTTACTTTTCGTGGCTGTTAACTTCCTCTCCTTCACTTTTTAATTGTTCTGGGCGCTAATTTATCGCTCTTGCTCTGTTTTCTGCAAGTGAATTTCCAGTTACTTGTATTTCGTGTGGGGTGGTAATCTCTCTCATTCCCCCTTTTACCTGCTAATGCTATTAACTTTCTTCTTATTCTGTTTGCTGTGGGCATGATTTTTGTAATCCCTTTCAATTACCCAGGGTTTTGATTTCCGTCTTCCAATTTATCATCTGTGGGTGATGAACTTCCTCTCTCTACCATTTCATTTGCAGTGGTTGTCAATGCCATAACTTTTTTTGTGAGTAGATTCTCTAGCCTCTATATTACCTGCGAAAACTCATCATCATTTCAACTTCTTGCACTGTTCGCGTTAATTTTCCGTTGTCATTTCATTTCCTGTAAGAAATAACCTTCCTTTCTTGTTTATTAGCTTCTGGTGCCAGTTCCTCGCCATCTTTCACTTCAATCACCGACTCATTTGTTGAGGGAGACACCCCACCTCTTCGTTTTAAGGAAAGTTGGTATTAATCTCCATATTTTGTTTAATGCATGTGCTAATCTTTGCCGCCCATTTTATTAGCCATGTCTGGGTTCCGATCCCTCACTGCCTTGACAGACAGCATGAATTTACAGACACCTCGCTCACCTGTCTGACTGCTGCGAGGCCAAAGACCTCTGACTGCCTTGGCTCACAGAGGAGGTGATATTCATGGAGTTATGATGCAATGGCAGATATGCAGCTGTCGGTTCAGACACGCACGGTAGGTACGGCTTCGAATACAACTCCAATAGAAGTAAACACGAATGAGTTACAGCCGTAAAGCATTTAACTTACTAGAAAATCAAGGTAAAGGTTGCAGCGGGAATGGCTTTTCTGTAGCAAGAATTTGCACACGCTGGTACATACACTCACTCAGACATACATTCATGTATATACATAAATATGTGTATACATATATGTATGTGTGTATGTATGTACATAAATTTTAAACGTGGAATTCATCCTTAACGCAACAGCTGAAAGGATAAACCGGTGAATGTGGCTCTTGTTTTTTCTAGGGCCAACCCTAATTAAGGGAAAAGTTAAGTGCTCAACAGGGTATATGTATATATATATATATATATATATATATATATATATATATATATATATATATATATACATATATATACATACATATATACACACACACGGTTTTGTGCAATGAGAGGCATGGCTGCTACACCCTTGCTCGGCTACTGCATGAAGGGAGTAAGCCATGACGAACATATCTTTCTAAAAAGGAATTGATAAATCCCTCGAAAAGTTAAGGAAGGAAAAAAGATTGCAAATCCCTGGAGTGAATGGTACGACACCCGAGTTCGTGACTCTCTCTCTCTCTCTCTCTCTCTCTCTCTCTCTCACACACACACACACACACAATGTGGGAATGCGAGCCCTAGCGTGCGTATAAGCTGAGTTAAAGCTTATGTACAGTCAAAGCATTTTAAGAGTATGTTAGGAAAGCAACAAAAATCTTGTACTATCAGTGTAAGACATATTTTTTAGAAAGATGACTCTGAAATGGCAGTCAGATTCAAGACACAAGAAAAGTGGCGTAAACACATCTTGGTTAGATTACTGAGTTTTCATTTCGGTAACCATGAACTTGAAGACTGACAAAACAATACAAAAAGCAAGGACAGAGATGAATAATCATTTAGGTAAAAGGAGACATATCCCCACCTCTTCGTTTCAAGCAAAGTTGGAGTTAATCTCCATGTTTTGTTTGAGACAGTGATAATCTTCCCCACCCATTTGATTAGCCATGGACGGACAGATATACGTATACACTTTTTAACAAGATACTTAGCAAGGTCATTATTTATCAGTATTACTATTTCTGATGTATCAATAATCATCTTCATAATCGCTATCATCACCGCCATTGTCGTTGTAATTCCCGTGAAAAGAATTCCCATTGAAACAAACTGCGCAAAATTGCATCTCGGGCTTCCTCCGTCGAGATAAGATCGCCATGTGGGTATTCAGGCTATCTAGAATTTCGTTAAGATCTGCAACAAACATTCTCGTCCTGAATGTTGGTACGGTCACTGGCTTTAGCCACAGGGAAGTGCCTGTCACCTAGAAGGTTGTACATAGCTGTCCCCTTTTCTACCTTAAACTTAGTTTTTTCCTCAATGTATGTGCGTACGCAATTTTGCTCAGTCCTTTTCTGCTCAGAAGTATCTGACGCAGATTTTATGGCTCCAAGGGGTATTCAATGTCATCAGCAGTTTATCCATGAAGGAAAATCATGTGAAATCATATTAGAGCGAAATTACATTTCTCTGCCAAAAATTTGTTTAGTGCACAGTATGGTTCATGTGATATCAAATCTAAGACACTGTATTCCTAACAAAGTGATTATCTTTGCTTGCATGAAATTTACAAGCATGATAATGCATCTCTCAACGAAGACAACGCAGAAATTATCTCCAACAAACATTATGGATGAGATGGCTTGGTCCCATCACGAATTGAAATGGGGTTCAAATGGGATCAAAGACAAGTCGCACCTTTGTATTTGCAATGCGAAAATTTTAGCCCTTAACAAAAGCGTGGCAGAGACTGTCTCCCATACCATCGATAGATAATTCATTCAGATACTGATTACAATATTCAGTTCAACCGGAACCTATGTGAATAAATTAATAAACATTTTTATCCCTACTAAAAGCATAATGGCTAAGTCAACGATAAGCTGTTGTTATTGCTTTGATCTAGGTGAGAATTCCGGATACAGCAGCTGGCGAGGATCACAGTAATTGCATAATAAAACGAAATATATTTAAATGTGTATGTGTTTGTGTGTGCTAGCGCGTGTGTGCGTGTATGCATAAAATGTACATTTGAATACAGATTAATACGCAACATTAAGAGTCTACAGACAAATACACACAACGCGTATATATTTATAGATATGAATTCACTCCATCTCTTTTTTTACAGGAAACTTATAATGCTGACTTCTCCATTTACATGTGTCACAAAACCACTCAAACTCCATATGTAGACGTGAGTCATTAGTTTTTCTTTTTGTAATCCTCCAGCAGTATGAAACAACTAATGATTCATAGGTCAAATATGATGTAAAGTCTGCAAACCTACGTGACCGTTGAATGACATTTTAACAATTCTCTCACATCAACCAGTCTGTAAAATACGTAACATACAATTTTCTTCTATACAGGATAATCCTAAATCGTGAAGAGTTGTTTAAATTGTGATGAACCAGTCTGTTTATATTTAAAATTTTACAGGTGCAACATAAAGGGTGTGCCTAATTACAAAAATTAAAAAAGGGTCCTGAGAAACCAGTGTTCAAGACTGAGAGATTTGGTGACACCTTAAGGTAATACTTTCCTTTCTTAAACTTAGGACCATTCACATGAACCGCACTGACAAAAGACAGTTCAAGACTTTTACACGAACGAGAACGTAAGATTTCGGTATTAGGCAGTATAATAAGAGTATACTAACCATCTAAAAATGATTAACGTACACTAATTCCGGAGGCTTCGGGAACAAAGCTGAGGCAAATCTCACGAAAGATGGCCAAACTCGAAAGGTTCCGAATGTGGTATTAACGTTAGTCGTCTTTGGTAGGAAAATTGCTAGTAATTTTATCAATTTTACGCGGAAGATAAAGACTGCTGGATGGTGCTGATGTCCAAACCGCGTAACAATATTTCATTCAGCAATAATGGGAAAGAAGATTTAAAGGCAGAGTCATTAATGATATTGCCTCTGTAGCAATGGGAAGCCTTGCAAGCAGTGCACTATTTACTAAAAAAATGGCCTTCATCTTTTTAAATGTTGAGAAAAACTAAACTCTGAGTCGACAATAACACTACCTGCCATTATATACTTAAAAAATCAAGTTCAATTTTACCAGTGGACAGTAGATGGGGGGGTTGGATGCATGGAATGAGAGTGGTTAAACCGCAAATCCCGCAGAAAACACGACTTACTCATCTGTTCTGGATTCCAGATAAGACTATGATGACCCAGTTTATTCAACAGCAAGGGAAAAGACATAGCAACTGGAAGAAAAGCGTCTTCTGCACTCAGCACCACCACCTTCAACAATAATTATTCGCCGCCTGGCACTTTAGAAAATTTGGCAGAGAAATTGCATATCTCCAATACCCAGGCCATACAGATTAAAATAAACCACCTCATCGTTAACTAAGTCATATGAAGCGCTAAAATTACCTGGAAAAAATATGGTCGGAAATCCAGGTTGCTTGGCTGAATGGCATTACAAGCGCTTAATATATTCTTGCACGTAAACTGTTTATCATCTACAGATGTCTACATTCATAACCCTGTAACTATGAATCTCATCAGTTAAGCTACTTCTTGAAAAGGTGGAGCCTTAATTATTGTCATTTCACCTGGAAAATACTCTCTTGAAATGGAAAAGTACAAAATTAAATTAAATCATATAGCCTAATAGGAATATCAATAAATGGAGCGTGTCCGCTTCAGCTGTATAGATATAGGATTCTTTTCAGACCTCTGTGGTGAACAGCAAATTTTTGAGAGGTGATCCCGGAAGTGAGGCGCTTGGTAAAGACTGATAACCCTCTAAGGCACGAAAATGTAGCGTGTTTCCTATCTCTGATATGGTTATCGATTTTTCATCATTAGCCATTAATAGAGGGACTATAGGTATACTGAATCAGAAGATAATGGATTTCTTCTTTATCCTCTAAAAATAGGTCTATATTTCTTGAAGTAAGTTTTTATCAGCAAGAGCTAATAAAAATTTATTACAGTACCTGAAATGAGGAATAAGAGGAGAGAAGTAGCTTGAAAGGGCGAGAAGAGATGATATACTGTACAATGATGAGGTGGTAAAAGGAAAAAGGTAAAAAGGAATGAAAAATCAGGACATAATTCAACAGCTATTGAACCAGAAGGTAGAGCAATATGGAAGAGTTTTATGTGATTAAAAGTGCTGCTGGTAATTTTTTCTTTATTCAGCAACTAAGAGATGACTTCGAAAGAGACGGGTGTAACCTCAGCATACGGGTGAATATATGACTCAAGTCTTGTCGCAAGCAACATAGATACGACGCCAGTAAAAAAAAAAAAAATTTGTCCACTTATCTCTTGTTTACAGCTGAGCTACGTAATGTCTCGTCCACTACATGACGAAACACCTCTTGTGAAATGACAGGCTAAGCATCTCTCATGAGATAAAACTCTTTGGAATGACGTCAAAACCGCATACATAGAATCTTGACACCTTCGGTAATGTGAAAATATGGTATTTCATCTCCTTCAATGGAATTCTCTTAATAGTCGTGTATGTGTGATTGTATGTATGTATGTATGTAAGTATGAATATATGTATATACACATTACACACATATATACATATGTATATACATATGTATATATATGTATTTTTGTGTATATGTATGTATATGTGTGAATGTGTGTGGGGATATAAAAATTTAAATACCACTATTTCAAATTCCCTGAAAACTGGAAGCACGACTAAAAGTAAATAGTGTAAACAGGTAAATTTGTAAAGACATGGACACTAGGCCTTAGAACAAGCACTGTAGATATCGTATTACATCTCATCGAGCAACGTTTGGACCTTGGTTTTTAACTGGGCCTAAATTTCGCGGTCGCTTGAAAGGCAACCAACCAGCGGCGCCTCATGAACACCTGGGAGGATGTTGGCTGGGGTCGACTTACCTGTTCGCTCTCATGTGCCTCTTGGAGCTGGTTCATACCAGTCGCTTCTTGGACTTCTGCCATCTTGCTTCCAGAGGAATATCAAAGGACCTCCTACGGTTACGGTAAAACACCGGCAAATAACGGTCTGTTATGATCGCTAGTTAACAGTTCAGCGTCCAACTTTTTCAAGTTCACTTCAGGCTTCGTTCGCACTGTAAGGGATTTTCACGCATAGACACATTAGGCCTTGGTGGCATTACATTATTTTCAGCACTAACTGTTTTCGTAGGAGATCCCAGCATGCTACTCAGTAAACATTAATCATTTACTCGCCTTTACTTGTTCATGGGATCTCTTAGGTCCTTTAGCCATGTTCCATTCACGCGGTGGTTAACAGGTTAATTTTGGTTAATCACATCTGGTCATTCCTTCACTACAACCACTCACATCGCTGTCAGTATTAATATTAATATCATTAAATTCAAACAGAATACAAATGATAAACTAAACAAGCATTACGGTGAACAGAAAATAAGTTTTTTTTTTGTCTAAAAGAAAAATTGCACAAACACTGTTACTAAACTGATCAAACATTTATCCATGAAAAAATTAGTACAGTGAATTACAAGACATAAATACCTCTTTTCATATTACAATTCTGCCTAAAATAATTCCTCGAAAATATATTAAGTGTCATCCTGACATCTTTAAATTTCAATATAGAACACAAGCACCCTTGCACACCTGAAATTAACAGAAATTTCTAAACCTTCGCTAAGTCTTGGTAACATTTTTCCACAACTTGAGACAAGAGTACAATATCTTACATTTCTAGTTAATGCATCTTTATAAACATCATTATACATATAATTTATAATTAAAATAAATACCAGCTCCCCTATCTACCACTATAATTAGCATCAGTGTTGCATTAGAAGATAATTTTGAAACACAACTTTTTCGCGGAATTGTTACCTAAAGCTTAAATATGAGAAAACAGTTATCTACAGACAATGGTTTTAGGTGGTATGGTAAAACTGTATTTTTAGTGGAATGGATTTTACAGCTCGAGTCTACGAAGTTAATGCTAAAACAAGGCCTAAAAATCAAGGGAACAGATCTGCTTTTAAAAAGGAGCCTCCAGAGGATGGGGCCGAGAGCCACGACTCTTGCCTTTACCCTGTGATTTATGAAACACTGAAACACTGCCACCACCTCACCAGGAGACAGCAAAGAGACTCAGTGAAAGAAATAAGAGAAGGGTTGGTAGATTTTCATCACCATTTCCCCTACCCCCTCCCCCCCTCCCATCCCTCCTTCTCCCTGAAACCTTTTCAAGCGCCCTTATAATCCTCCTCCCCTTTGGCATCGCGTTGGGGGGTTGGCTCCGTTCCTGGTGTAAGGTGAAGCAATAAACAAATATCGGTGCCATTACCTTGCCAATCACTCACGTCACACCTCCCCCGTCTGAGTCCAAGGAAATGTCCTAATCCAGTGAGAGGGAGGATTTCGTTTCCAATGTAGGCGGGAACCAACGCCCAGTTTTCTCATCCCATGACTTGAAATTTTTCTCTGCGGTTTTCAGCGTCCCACTCCTGGTGGGTTGCAGAATGTTAAAGGGGTACGATTTGCACACGTGAGAACATACACATGCAGAAAAACGCACACGCAAGCACAATAGCGCGTGCGTCCTTCACGACACCCGAGGGAGAATAGTACGTGATAGTGTTACCTGGACTCCTAAGGGCACAAAGGAGTTAGAGGAACCAGACCTACTTGGATAAAAACTATAAGACAGGAGGCTGGAGATGAGTGGAGGTTTGTGGAAGTGAAAGTGGGAATAGCAGGTTTGTATGTTTCTGTCATTACTACATATTTGTTTGTTAATCTGCACAACACAATTTGTAAAGGGATAATACTACTATGATACTTATAAGATCTTAGTTGTTAAATTGTTAAGGAGGTTATCAGTAAATGTTCACGGAAATGCTAAAAACAATTTTAGACCAAGACAGTGTTTTAGAGAGAGAGAGAGAGAGAGAGAGAGAGAGAGAGAGAGAGAGACAGACAGACAGACAGACAGACAGACAGACAGACAGACAGACAGAGACAGAGAGAGAGAGAGAGAGAGAGAGAGAGAGAGAGAGAGAGAGAGAGAGAGATTGTCAGCAAATTGCACTCGAACCAATACCCCTAAAAGGTTCTGTATTCAGGGATCTCGTTTTTCACTAAAACCGAGAAACAACACTTCAAGACGACGCCTTAATCCACCACGTCTTGTTTAACCGGAACCAACACTTCACTGAGACTCACATCTAATCCTTATTTCACTTATATACGCACGTCCAACGAACCCTGTTTTTTGTGTCAACCATGGAGGGGGGGGGGGGCGGAGGGGTTTAGGTGCAAAGGCCTCCCTCTTCCCCAAATCCCTTTACACCTTTCAAGACGTAAGCACACCTCTAATTTGGTGTCTTCTGTGCGAGCGGAAGGCCACGGGGAGGGGGGACGGGTGTAAGAAAAATTCCTTCTTCCCTTCAACGTATGTCTTCTTTATCTCCGTCAGAAGCCAGGCCTGACATCTGAAAACAGTCTGGACATCTTCAGTAATGCACTCGAAAATATTTTGCTGCTAGTCATGAACGTTCGAAACCAATTTCTCTCTTCTAGGTGTCGGAGGTGCAGTAACAAAAGGGATCACATGAAAATTGCAATTTGCTCAGGAATGATATCTGGAGTCTAGGAGCATTATCTTTCCTGAGGCATTTCAAGTCACTCCGAGAATAAAATATACAACTGAGAAAAACTGTTTACAAAACGCTGTGTATTTACTTCACCTAGGAACGGAACTACATGAAAAGAAACGGAATCAAAATTTCGTTACATTGTGATATGATGTAAGGAGAAAATATTAAAGATTTGATTTTCCTAAGTACTAAACGAGGGAATAAAGATCACAGATTAAACCTTGCCAAGAACTAAAATTTGACGCCGGGTAACTTTAAAAGCAATGGGTGCGGTAGACATTGCACAGGTTATTAATAAAGGCAGGTAACCTTGAGTCATATTGCGTAGGTTTTTAAAGTTGTTAAAGAAAACCTCAACTACCCAACAACCTTCACTAATATCAGCGAATGAAAATCCCACTCGTGGTTTTCCAGCCGACTCAACAGGAGAAGCAGGCAATAATTATCATATCTTATTCCTTAAATACCCAAGGAATCTGGCAGCAAGAGAAGAGGGATGTCCTTAATTTAGTAAATTATCATATCAACAGCTTTTCAATACAGCTACCTGATAAAACATCGAAACGAGAATAAATAAAATGACTTAGAGAAGGAACCAAACAGTGAAGTTTATGACACCAAATGCATCACATCTGTTTTATTAGCGCTGGCGGTATTTTCGTCATACAAATTCTGTACACGTGCAATATGAAGGTTTAAATTTTATAAATAAATAAAATACACCATAAATCTTGACGTCAAATGAAGATTTATAACTATCACAGCATACAATGGTGCAATTTATTTAAGGAAACAATTTCGTTAGCATTTTCTTGAATTGTAGGTGAAGGAAAATTATGAATCTTGCGACCGTAGTTTAAAACGGGTTGGTTGGGATGAATCGAGGCCAAAGTCTGTTAATTTGCATAGGTTATTTGAGGCTGAGAAGGAATGGGTGGGGGGGGGGTGTTTGATGCAGACAGGAAGGTGACAAATGACGTAAATTTGCACCGACCTCTCTGACAAATGAATAAAATACCGAGTAAAGATCCAACAGCCAGATGGCCCGCCGTCTAAATATTTGTACGGTTCGTAAGTGAAATTTAGGATTATTCCATAAATACATCTGTATTAACTTATTCTTGAAATGAATTGCAGTGACATATGCGATGGCAGGAAAGATAATTGAAAGAAAATAAAATTATCCAAAAGTATTTTCACACATTTTAACATATAACATATAATACAGAATAGCATTTCAGCCAAGGATGCTGTAAGGGCAATATGGTTTACATAAAGAATGCATGGATATTCAGATACGGACACGAAGGCCTACATATCCATACCATAATAACACATGCATACATACATAAATACACACATACATATAAAGCATCTTTTGCTGAAATGTCTTTCTGCATTAGATATTAAAATATTGTGTAAAAATACTTATTTTCTTGCGATATCTTTTCTACCATAGCGTATGTCAATGCAGTTTATTTCAAGAATATGTTGATTCACATGTATTCGTAGAGTAATCTTAAATTTCACAACTATGAAAGAATTGCAGAAAAACAATTTTTTATATTTTGCAGTAATTAACGTTTCATGAACTCAAATCTCTCAGCCATAATCAGGTTATGTGCAAAAGAAATTGATGCGCTAAGTTTATACACACACACACACACACACACACACACACACACACATATATATATATATATATATATATATATATATATATATATATATATATATATATATATATATAGATTACATATGTGTGTGTGTGGGTGTGTGAATTTTTGTTACATACGCCCCTGCCAATTTTTCATACTCACAAGTATTAAGCCACAAATATCGTTTAATTTCCAACTATATATATATATATATATATATATATATATATATATATATATATATATATATATATATATATATATATATATAACTGATTACAAAGTAGAGAGTGGTTTTCAATATTTTTGTCTTATACTGAATACAGAATCAAAGTCAACTGCTTCTAAACAACCTATCAAAGTATCTTTCTTTTTAGGAAGTTTGAATCCTTTGTATTAAAGCAAAAGTCT
>NC_089760.1:20815000-20887500 GCF_040412425.1 Macrobrachium rosenbergii | reverse complement strand
AAATATTTCCACTTCCCTAATCATGTAGGTACTGTACGTAATTATCAGCAATACGTAGTTTTCATCAGGTATCTCAAAAATCACCTTTGTGATAATATAACCTACAAATCTCGTGTTCTCCTCAGCAATAAAGTTCGTGTCAATTAATAATATTTATGGAATTGACAGTATTAGCAGAGTTTTTTTTTACAATGTACCAATACAATTCAGATATAAATTGCACGGAAAAATACATTGATTCCAATACTGAATAAGTAAACTAACCACCCTTCTCTCACTCGACAGTACCGTTCCTTCGCTTTTCTGTTAGCCTTTTTCGTGTGAAAAGTTTTTTGTTTACGACGGCGGAATATCCGCCCTTTAGACATGTCTACAAACTTTCTCCTCTCCTAACTATCTCGGGGTCCTCCTGACCTATCCTTATTTTTTTTGTCTCACAGGCGAAACTTTTTAAGCGTAATACACAATAATATTTTTCCCGGCCAAAGTGCTAGAGCTGGCGTCAAATAAAAAAAGGCTACTGACCTTGGATAACTTCGAATATTTCCGAGTCAAAACTTTGTAACTGGAAATATAACAAGACCACGACGGTGACAAAGTTCCAAACACCACCACCCATCCTACAAGAGCAAAAACTGACAAAAGCACCCTTCCGAGAAGATTTTTCTTTATAGACGATACTGATTTAGATTTGGAACTAGAGGTATCAAAACTGCGTACGCAAATATTATTATTCTCTCTGGTTGAACCTATACACTATATTCAGAATTTTTCATAGGCAATGACACAAAAACAATGTTTACCAGGCAAGAAGTCAGCCTTAATAAACATTTGAAAATAAACAATCATTCACTGCTGCAAACATGGCTAACTATCAACTTGTCGTAAACAAAACGCGGCATCCAATCCCTCCTTCCTTGCTTTGACAGACGAACACCTAATAATACACGTACCTGCAGCTCAGCACGGCAACAGACATAAAGACATATCTTTGTCCGAGGGGAATGACACACAAAACACGCAACAGATGATCTGACTGCGTATTGCAATGCACTTCTTGTACTGAGCTGATTAAAATTGAGAGATGGTGAGGAAGATGACAGAATGAACTGTCTCTGAGGACGGAGAAGTGCAACTTAAAAGTCACTGTGAAAATGCTAAGTGTCTTTCATTAATCGATTACCCCCCCCCCACCCCCACAAGATGGAACTCGAGACCGGAATGTGGAAAGATTCAATAAAGTCAGTTAATAGATATCTAAAGGATGGGTTGGTAGTGTCTTCCAATAACAGAGGTGGTTGAAAGTCCTAGTTTTCTGTAAAAAGGGCTCTCTTCTTGGTTATAATATATATATATATATATATATATATATATATATATATATATATATATATATATATATATATATATATATATATATATATATATATATATTAATTTCTGACTTACATCAGGATCAAACCCAGGACTTTCAATTGAAAGTTTCGGGCGCTACCAACTGTGCCCTTGCCTTTAATTGAAAGATCTGGGTTTGATTCCACTGTGAGTCAGAAAATTTCTGTTCCACACGTGATTGTGTTGATTACTTTATATATATATATATATATATATATATATATATATATATATATATATATATATATATATATATATATATATATATATATAATATATATACATACATATTATATATGTCTAAATGCAGGTATAAGAGAAAATAAGTAACACATGTTTACAAGAATACGTCATGAGGAACTCTAGTAGTACTATTAAATTGTTCTAACCGGTACGTCAGATTTCTGTCTAGGTTTCAGCCTCTGTTATGAGCTCTGACATTCTTACAAGCCGAGTGCCAAATAGTGATAATGAGCGCTCGTATGGAATAACTCGTTGGTAACACAAGAATCCCAACCCGGTTAAGAGTAACAAAGACAGAGAGAGAGAGAGAGAGAGAGAGAGAGAGAGAGAGAGAGAGAGAGAATATCAGCTTCAATATGGAACCTTCAACTTGTAAAAATTTTGTTTCTGGAATTAATTTAAGTCCCATTCGTTGAAATATCTTATAAGAAGAAAAATCCTTTCAGCGTTTGCATACTCTCTCTACGACAATACCAGATCACACTACTTCACTCTTGGGATGAAGTCCTGGGTATATGATTCAGTGAAGTATTGTTCTCTTTAAATATTTTATATGATTGCCATGGCTGTGCGCTCCTGTTAAATAAGAGCACCTTTCTCATTTTTTGAGTTGAGATTTTGACTAAATTTAAATCACAATCTGTTTCAGTACAAACAGTTCCATTGGAGACAAGACACGAATATCAACGATAAGCGCTAGACTTACAGGGTTTGAAATAAGTCTCTATGACTCAGTCAAGACACGAACCTTAAGCATGACATTAAAGCGTTATTACTAAATATACTCGTCCTGATATCTGTTGTCACAATTAACTCAACATCTACATTAATTCCAATTAGGGTATCAAACAAACCAAAAAGCTACAATGACTTAAAATAAAAAAAAAATTTTACAAAGCAGACTCATATTGCTTTATAACAGATTATTCAATGAAGACATTACACAAAGTTTGATTAAATACAACAAAGCAAACACCAGTCTAGAGCACAGAGCAAAGCCCTGACACAACAAAACCAGCCAAGCTCTTAAAGATGCGAGATACAAAGTGCAGCTGAAAAAGCAGTCTGCATCATTATAAATTCAAAAGAAATATGATGCAATACTGTGCATCTTTTCCACGTATGACTGTCACGAAATATGATACATCCACCCAGTTTAGTTCGGTGTGGGCTGGGATAAGAAAAAGGAGGTCGACCATTATACAATGGAATAGTTGTATTCTCCATTCATCGTCGTAATTTCTTCAGTTCGGTAAATAATAAACATTATTATTACTTAAAATGTGAAAACACTCATAAGGACAAGTCCAAAACTTCCATTAACTTATGGAGTAAAAATAGGCAAGATGGGAAGTCCTTTTATACAACAAATCCGGGAACAGAAGCGAAAAGTAATCAAACTGATGACAATAACGAAGAAACAAAGACAAAAAATTTGACGAAGAAATAAATATTAGGTATATATAACATTTAAAACAATACAATTCACCATCTTTAACAAAATGACATTCTTATTTTGTCCTTACAGGAATTCCACGTTCGCATTCAATGCAAAGATGTCATCACCTGATTTCTCACCTAATACAAAAACTCCTCACCTTATGTCAGAATTTCTCACCTGGTATCAGAATTTCCTGACCGGATATCAGGTTTTCTTTCACCTGATCAGTGAAACAGAGGTCGCCCAACAGTTGTAACTTGTAGTAAGCTAAAATACCTCTTCAGTTATCGAAGCACTTAAAGAACTGAATTCACGCACACGTGTTATAAACCTTCTTAAGGTCAGCGTCTAACTGCAATATCTTATTTACGTTAAGTCGTTGTGCTATGAATAGAATTTTCCATTTACTTAAGTAAATCACTCTTAGCGACAAGAGCTCCAGCCACAATGTTGTCAGCTGTCAACAAAGCATGCAACGTCTTTCGCTGAACTTGCACCCACTTGAAGCTTTGTACTCTTGTTTGATTAGATACCCGCAAATATTTACCTGATAGGATGTATGTATGTATGTATGTATGTATATGTATATGTACTGTATATATATATGTATATATATATATATATATATATATATATATATATATATATATATATATATATATATACACACATCACATACTCAGACACAAATATACTGTATATATGTCTGTGTGTGTGTACACACCTCAATTTTAACTCTTCGGTGCAATAGATTCAACGGAATCAAGTACTTAAGATTGTCGCAATGTTTTAATAATTAAAAACCCTATCGGTCCCAAACAACAACTTGTCCTTACCTAAGATAACCAGCAGCATTTTTAACGGCATGCCACCAAAGTTAATTACTGGAGAAGAAGAACAAAATATAGAGGAATACCGAATAAATGCGACTATGAATCAGATCACAAATTCATAACCAGTTCATAATTTCATACACTGATTAGGCAATATTATAAAACGAAAGCTTTATTACCATCATAAACAAGAGGCGACTATAACAGTAATCACCACTCTGGCCTATCATTCCAAACGCTCTAGATAAAGCAAGCGAGAAACAAACAGAACAAAGGAATTCCAAGGTAATCGCGTCACGCTTAAACTGTGTTCACTTCTAGGAAAGTTACTGGTATGCAACGAAAAGCCAATAAAAAAATAATAACCATTAAGATATTCATAAAACAAAACAACAACTGCAACGACACAACACAGTAGTGAGCGATGCAAAATAGAATTTCGTTCATAAGGATGTAGATAAGATCGACGACTTCGAGAACAGAAAGTTGTTTTCTGGTATCACTTCATTATGTGTGGCGTCGAGGCAAACTCAGTAGAACACGTTAAATGTATCCATTTTTAGATGTAAAAATAGAGAAGCAACATACATAAACATCATAAATATTCTAATACATTACCACGCAAATGAAAAGTTCGAGAATAAACGCAAACACGTCTTAGTGATCTAAGATAAGATTAAAAAACATATGAAAACACTCATAAGCGTTCATGAAAATGATCACTTAACGCAACAGTTGTTTGAAAGCATTTATATGTAAAATACATTTGCTAAAAAGCATTGAGAAAAACGAAAAAAAAAAAATTTCTTTGAGGAAAATTCAACCTCGGATCAGCATCTTATACCACAGGCCATGTGGCCTTTCATATCGTCTTCACATGTAGATGACGAAATGTTAAGAAGATTCTGGCAAATGCATCATCATCTTTCTCTGACAGAGACGCTCTTTCAGAATCTCCCCATCTTTCCCTCCGTCTCTCTCTCTCTCTCTCTCTCTCTCTCTCTCTCTCTCTCTCTCTCTCTCTCTCTCTCTCTTCCTTGATCAAAAATAGTGCCACATTGAGAAATTCTCTCCTTACAAAATTTGTTTAAAATAGTGCCACATTGAGAAATTTTCTCTTCTTACAGAATTTGTTTTCTTGCATTTTTGAATTTGAAAGTACTATATGTCTTACTGTCCCATGATATTCGAGAACAGACCAGAACAAGATGGAAATCAATACCACTGATGGCAAATTCACAATATACGAAATATGACAGGCTATCACGTGACAGAACCATGCTTAATCGTAAGAGTATTCACACTATATGACGACTGACAGACCATTCATACTAATGAAGCTCAACACATCATTCCAAGGATAAGTCAGAAGTTATCACATCAAAAAGACAAGAAAAAAAAAAAAAAAGGAATAATTTTCGTTATCTTCTCGGTTTTTTAAAAAGCCGGTTATTCATGAAATGTCTGGGGCATAATGAGGGAACACACAATATCAGTATATCTTTATTTTCATAACTGATTAAAAGTGACAGTGACTTTTGATAACATCCTTTTTAACTTTTTCCTTCTCTCTCTCTCTCTCTCTCTCTCTCTCTCTCTCTCTCTCTCTCTATATATATATATATATATATATATATATATATATATATATATATATATATATATATATATATATATATATATATATATATATATATATATATATATATATATATATATATATATATATATTCTGACACTGATAATCACAACTGCGTTCAGAAACTGGTAAACGATTCTACAACAATAAAAGGTTTCTTACAAAGCTTGTCATTCATGTTGGTTGGCTTTATATTATATATATATATATATATATATATATATATATATATATATATATATATATATATATATATATATATATATATATATATATATATATATATTATATAAACACACACATAATATACATCACATAGTACGATAATCATTAAATCTTCCAAAGTATTATGAAAACTGAGTAAAATTATTTAACAGAAAAGCATAAATGTCAAAAAGAAATAAACTTCATGAAAAATCCAAACTAAATCAGAAAAATGCCAAAAAGAATGGGGAAAATGCTTTCTCCTTACGAAACCAAAGTATAATCCAACTTTACCGATCCTGCCCAACATTATGTAATTCTTCTAAGATTAAAGGCGCATAAACGCACGCGCGCACACGCAACTAAAGTCTGATCACATCAGGTGTCGCGAGTGTTTATCGTCCAGATGACGGGAAACGGAAAAGGGATATGCCATTATCTAATCAGCATTTCCACCCTGTGCGAACACAACAAAACGCTCCACTTCTCTGGAGAAGGATTTATTAAAGTGGTCTTCTTCACTTTCACATTTCTTTAATAAAAATAGTTCATTTCATCCTTTTCTTCGTCTTCTCATCCTCCGCATTTTTTTTATTTACTCTTTTTTTTTTTACTGATTTAAACCCGCTCAGCTGGAATCGCATGTTTTCGCAGTTTTGGTGTAGTGACCAGCCTGACAAAGTGTGATGAACTGACAGTTTTACAAAATCAATGATATATTATATATATATATATATATATATATATATATATATTATATATATATATATACATATACTGTAAGTATGCATGTAGATATTATATATATATATATATACTCATCCTCCAGAAATTTTTTTATTTACTCTTTTTTTACTGATTAAAACCCGCTCAGACTGGAATCGCATGTTTTCGCAGTTTTGGTGTAGTGACCAGCCTGACAAGTTAAGTATACCTTAGTTTTACCAGACCACTGAGCTGATTAACAGCTCTCCTAGGGCTATATGAAGGATTAGACTTATTTTACGTGGTTAAGAACCAATTGGTTACTTAGCAACGGGACCTACAGCTTATTGTGGAATCCGAACCACATTATAGCGAGAAATGAATTTCTATCACCAGAAATAAATTCCTGTAACTCTTCATCAGCCGGCTGCGGGAACTGAACTCCGGCCCATCGAATGACGGTCTGAAGCTCAACCGACTCGGCCAACAAAGGGCTCCCAGCCTGACAAAGTGTGATGAACTGACAATTCCTACAAAATCAATATATATATATATATATATATATATATATATATATATATATATATATATATATATATATATATATATATATATCGCATGCATGAACATCGTTACAAACTTGTAATGGTCCCCACATTTGGGAAAGGCGTTACCACAAGAAAAATATTTCTCACAAAGCACCTCAGGGCCGATCCTAGTATTTCTCGGCTACTTGGGTATGCAAGAACGCCAAAGCCTAGTCAGAAATGTTAACAATGTGCCACGCGGTTGCCCTTTAAGGCTTATGCAAAACGCTCCTAAAAGGTCGAGCGACCGCAAGGAAATGGTATGAATAGCAGCCATATGTCAAACGCATACACACGTCATTACGTAGTCTAATTCAGTAACTAATTATAATGACTCATAATTAACCTGGATGAATGGCTGACTCATGGCTTCCGTGTTATAATCGATGCTCAAAATGGCTCCTCATTTAATTAACTGGGTTGCCGCTGACACACTGTAGCCTCAAAAACATCACTGCTTTATTTATCTATGTATGCATACATTTATCATTTATTTCTCTCGTTTTGTCTTTTTTTCGCATTTGGTCATTATATTTTGTAGGTTTATTTTGCAAGTCATTGGCATTTCAATCTTGTACCACATGACTATTTATGAAACATGAATAATAATAATAATAATAATAATAATAATAATAATAATAATAATAATAATAATAATAATAATAATAAATAATAATTTAGTAACGCCCATTCACTCAGTATCACGTCAATGAAAAAAATAAGAAAACAACTTCGCCTCTTCCGAGCGTTATGACAAGTATGCTGCAGTATTGTCTGCAAACATTAAGAAAGAATACGTCATTCAGAAAGCTTTTGGGTGCATCAAGTTACCTTTCCTACCTGGCAATTAGCATCAGTAATACCCGGACACGGAAATGCCTCCTCTGTTCACAACAGTCAAGCCAAGGGTGTAAGAGTCCATTTGCTAGCAGAATGTCATTTGTCTGTTTTCGTCGCATTTTCTGGCCTTTTTTTTTTTTTTTTTCGTGTCCTTGTTTAGTTCGAAAATGCTTGAGGTTATGGGAGTTTTACGGGTACAATTCTTGGGTAAAATTTAGTCTATTAAATTTTACGCAGAGGATCTCTCTCTCTCTCTCTCTCTCTCTCTCTCTCTCTCTCCATAGACCATTTGCGCGCGAAGTCCGTCCTTCTGTGAGAAACGAGAAATCTAATTTCTCTCTCTCCTTAACTTTATTTCTTTCATAACTTCTACGCTTGGCTTCTTTCCTTTTTTCTTGTCCAGATATAGCAATGACCTTGTCTGTGTGACATCATACAGGGCGACAGACAATGACATCACCAGCGACATCAATGTAGTCATTCAAGGCGACTGGGTTGATGTTACTAATGTTTTACAACTCGAGCAGGGGGTTGACATTACTATGAACTATCAAAATCAAATTATGAATATAACCTAAACAAACCCATTCATTTGTGGGCAGAAAGCATCTGTATTTAAGATAAATCTATAAAAGAGCGAAGCAAATTATCCAATCATGAAACACCAAATGGTATAACTACGGATGCAGTTAACAACACTAAAACCAACGCTAAATAGATATTCAGATTTAAACCATGCGCTACATTTGACGGATGTCGACAGTTTCTTCGCTTCAAAAAAAAAAAAAAAAAAAAAAAAAAAAAAAAAAAAAAAAAAATCTCAAGAAACCACAGAAAAACTGTAATTACTATCTTCATCTCGGCTTTAACGTGGAGAAAGTCATGAACCATTTCCCTAGACTACGGAATACCATTAACAATTGCTAAGGTAACTTATAAGTTTTTCCTGCAAATTTCCTTCAAGCCTATGTCTTTTCTTCAAAATATAGCTGGTTTTATGCCAGCACAGGCTCTTCCTCTCGGGTAGCTGGTAATAAAATGTCTTGGAAACTCGTCATTCACGAAAGTACTGACTTGGCGGCTGAAGCCCCCCTTGACTTGAAGGAAATCGGTCATTTTGCTTCCTAAGTGGAACAACAGTATCTATGATTGTGGTCCTCGTGCTCACACTAATCTGATTGGCGTACAGTTGCAATGTGATCTCTATGCATTCCTAATATGAAAGATCTCGATGAATTTTCCTCTTGCTATGAAACTGCATAGAAAATATATACATGCATGTATGTTTGCAGACATACACACGCATATGTGTGTATATATATACATACATACATACATACATACATATATATATATATATACAGTATATATATATATAAATATAATATTCACTTTGCGCCTTTTTCCTCTTTTGGAATGGTGGTGCCATAAAAAGGTACTGCATTCTTTTCTCAGCAAAGTCATCAGGATGGAGGCTGCTAAACTCAATGCAATATACACTTACTAAATGTGACCTAATATGAACAATTACGATACTGATAAAATTCAAAAGAAAATTAGAAATAAGAATGTAAGGAGTCTCACGTTACAGTCCCAATTAATCTATGCTGCAAATGGCACTTTTTATTAAGCGTCAACACCATGACACCCAAAACGAACGACCGCTGAACACACATCACCCCGAATGCATAAACAGATGGCAATGATCACATGTAAACAAATTAGACAGGAATGCGACGTCACAGTCTTGAACAAAGCATTTGAGAAAACATCGCTCACACCAATCCTTCCTAATTCACCTTACACTGGACGAAACAAAATCAAAAACACTAGGGAGGGTTTGACATCTCAAGAATGAACGAACACGAGAGTACTTCAGCAGCGGAATGACAAACACTGAGATGAAAACTCTTCCATTAAAGGTATCTAAGTGTTGTGACGGAACCATACAAACACGCATTCAATCACACGCGTGCGCATTCGCACATACAAGTCGCGCGACAGAGGACGACACACTGACACCAAGGATTGCGATTAGATGAGAACTCATAAACTGACACGTCATTCGGGCACTTATATGCAATCGTATATAAGGTGTCATTGTTTTATTTAAATGCGGATGTACTAATGCATCTTCGCACTGTAAATGAATACACATGCATAACTAATTATTAAAGCAAACCCTGTTTTGTATATTTATATAGGATATTATTCATATGGTACTTGCGTGTCATTAGAACAGGACGGGATAGCGCAATATGAAGATAAGAACGATAACAACCCAAAGACCGAGGGAGGCATGCTGGTTGCTTTGACCAGCAGACGCCAGATGGCGTTGGGGTGAGCTCTGATAAACACTTGAAAGGATGACAAGTGGAAAGGAGGGGTAGGAAAGGTTTCAATGAGAGCGAACGAGAGAGAAAACGAGAGCTAGAGACTGAAGAAGAAATTATACAAACTACTAAGACAGAACGCTCCAAGCTGGAAACAAGAAGGCTGCATCTTTCCCGCGCAAACCCCTCCCAAGGAGAAAAAGGCGCTTGGTAAAAAAAAAAAAAAAACACACACACACACAAACACAATACACACATTATTCGCCTCACCAGTTAACGGAAGTCTTCGTTGAACGAGCTAACTGCAGAAGGTGATGGTAGCACCTTACATATACACAATGTTTCATTTTCTCAATGTTATACTTTGTAATTTTCAACTGGTTTCCTTTGTACTTGATGCTTGCATGCAGCCATTGAATGAACGTATAAATGACCTACACACAAAAATTCCATTTCGCTGAAACAATGATGACCTTATCAAAACCCAGACACTCGCAGACTATTAAATATCACAATTTCCGTTCGTATACACCCACAGACAGTTAAATTTCACGACTTCCAAAGTTTGTTGAAAACATCTAAAATATTCCCAGGTTTCCAAAATTTAACACACCTTTTAACAAAAAGAACTAATTACTTTTCGTTCATCCAAACGTAATTGTTTGAGAAGTACGTAACGGTAGGCTACATATGAGTGGAGATTTGTGGTAATGAAAGCACAGAAAAGAATGAGTGGCGGAAAACCTCGCCATAATATAATGACAATTGAAGATGTAATAAAAAAAAAGTATGATATGCGCCGCAGTTTCTTCGGCGCAATCGAGTTTTCTGTACAGACGCGCTACAGCGTATAATCAAGGCTACTGAAAATAGATCTATCTTTCGATGGTCTCGGTATAATGCTGTATGAGCCGCGGCCCCATGAAAGTTTAACTACTACTCTGTGGTGGCCGATCGTATACGTTGCCAGAAGCACGATTATGGCTAACTTCAACCTTAAATAAAATAAAAAGTACTGAGGCTAGAGGGCCGCAAATTAGTATGTTGATCATCAACCCTATAATCATTAAACATACCAAACTGCAGCCCTCTAGCCTCAGTAGTTTTTATTTTATTTAAGGTTAAAGTTAGCCGTAATCGTGCTTCTGGCAACGATATTGTAACGATAGGCCCCCACTGGGCCATGGTTAAAGTTTCATGGGCCGCGGCTCATGATAACGAGACCACCGAAAGATAGATCTATTTTCGGTGACCTTGATTATACGTTCTAGCTGCTGTACAGAAAAATCGATTGTTCTGCGCAATTCTTTTTTTAAGACCTCCCTCGGGTCCGATATCCCACCTTGCATTTTAAGGGATTAAAAGTCGTTACCATCTTTAATACAGAAACTTGGCACATAGTACGGGACAAAGCGTCATTCATGAATAAATAAAAAAAATATAAGTTACCATAAGTTGCAGCTAGAACCTCTAGCTGAATACAGATAAGAGAGAGAGAGAGAGAGAGAGAGAGAGAGAGAGAGAGAGAGAGAGAGAGAGAGAGAGACTGATATAACTGCGGTACCATTGCAGAGATAAAAAGAGAGGGCCCTGCGGGTGTTTCTCTCTTTCTCTTTAGTTACCAAATTCCAGTTTTGCCAAAACTTCGTTAGATTTTAGCAATACTCCATGAAGTGAGAACATTCGACCAAATGATGATGCCCTGAAAGTTTGTGTGGAATCCAAGTAATGACGATGGCATTTGAATACTTTCCTTTCCATATTCATGAAAAAATCTTCTTATAAAAAGTATAAAATCTGCAATTCAGTCTGAGTAATTAGGAGAGAGAGAGAGAGAGAGAGAGAGAGAGAGAGAAAATTTCCTTACTAAAACATCAAATCACTATAGATCAAAACTTATTCATTGAATCCCACTAACTTTATGAGTGAATGCATGCAAAATTACGGCATAATGCAAAATTTCCAAAACAAAATTATAATCACAAAATTTCCAAAACAAAATTATAATCATACATGGATCATATATATATATATATATATATATATATATATATATATATATATATATATATATATATATATATATATATATATATATATATATATATATATATTTAAACACACAGTATATATATATATACGAGAGTAAGTCAAAAAGTTCCAGTAAAAATTCAATATACTCTTTATTTAAGGAAATTCAAACATTTTTCTACATATCTACCATCTAACTCTATACACTTTTCAAGGCGCTGTTTCCACCTCTGCAACCCTTCTTTGTAGAAATTTGGGGCCTTTCTATTAAACCATGTTGAAACTGCATGTTTAGCAGCATCCAAAGATTCAAACCGGACTCCTCTTAAGTGTTCCTTGAGTTTTGGGAACAGGAAAAAATCTGAAGGAGCAAGATCAGGACTATAAGGAGGATGTGGAAGAGTTTCCCACCTAAATTTCCGTAGGACTTCTCTTGCAACCCTTGATGAATGTGTTGGAGCGTTATCATGATGGAACAAAATTCTGCGGTGCAACTTTCCTCGACGTTTTTTTAGCCAATGCAGTCTTCAGTTTTTGCAAAACACCTTTGTAGTAGTTCCCGGTGATTGTTTTTGTCCTTCAAGGAAATCAATCAAAATCACTCCTTTGGAGTCCCAAAACACTGTTGCCATAACCTTCTGGGCAGATCTCGCCACTTTGAACTTCACTGGTGCAGCTGAACCTCTTGGTAACCATTGCTTTGATTGAATTTTACTTTCTGGGTCATATTGATGGATCCAAGTTTCATCTCCAGTAACAATCCGGTCAAAAAACTGATTCAATTGATTCAATCTTCGTTAAAACTGCAAGAGAAAGTGCAGCTCTTTGATGCAGTTGGTCTTCGCGCAACGCTTTTGGGACCCAACGTGCTGAAAGTTTACTCAAACCAAGATTTTCATTTAAAATTGAAAATGCGGAACCATGGGAGATCCCAGTTTCATTAGCTATCATATCGATAGTAATCCGACGATCTTCATCCACTAGATTCTGCACCAAAGCCACAATTCTTTCATTTTTTGCAGTCGATGGTCTTCCCTCTCTTGGGTTGTCTTTGAGGTCCTCCCGACCAATCTTGAATCGCTTTATCCAATCATAAACAACTGATTTAGATGGAGAAGAATCTCCATAAACTTGTTGCAAAGCTTCAATAATTTTTCTTGGTTTCCAATCAAGCTTGGTCAGGAACTTGATGTTAGCTCTCATCTCAAAATTTTTATTTTCCATGGGTTCAAGAAGTTACTTTTCTGAAAAGATGTTAACACCACGGTAGCAAGAGGATGACTGAGGTAACAAGTCTATATGGATCACTACATCACAGATAATTGTTTACCAAGTATTTGGGTTGTTTCATTCCTGTTTAAATACATCATTCAACAATTTTTCCTGGAACTTTTGACTTACCCTCGTATATATATATATATATATATATATATATATATATATATATATATATATATATATATATATATATATATATATATATAATCCATATGTGATTACAATTTTGTTTTATATTATATATTATAATGCCATAATTTTGTGATTCAATTTTGTTTTGGAAATTTTGAATTATACATAATTTTGCATGCATTCAATCATAAAGTTAGTGGGATTCAATGAATAATACATATAGGCTATATATATATATATATATATTATATTATATAAATACAGGCGTATATATGTTTATGTATGTGTGTGTGCGTTTCCCTATAATAACACACTAAAAGGAATGTTAATAAAAAATAGCAATAAGGAAAACAACAACACAAAATATAAAATTCCATGTTTGGACTGCCCCTCTTTTTATATCAGCCAATCAAGCAAGAATTTAGATGTACGGATTAAAGAGCATAAGTATTCTGTCAAAACGGGGCAAACGTCCAATGCTATATTCATTCATTTAAGTGAAAACTCTCACAGGATAAACTGGACTGAAAGTTCAGTGATTGCCTGATCGCAAGATTTCTTTTCACGAAAATTTTTAGAATCTGCTATTGTACAGCTTACTTCCAGTTGTAATTTTAACCTTAGCCCTGGCATGTATTATTTGGACCCCTGCATAAGTAAAGTGTTCAAGAATGATCTAAAAGATAAAATCACTGACTTAATTAAAAATTAGTTACCTTACATACATTTTCTATGTATTCATATGTTTAATATATATACTGTACTGTATATATATATATATGTATATATATATATATATATATATATATATATATATATATATATATATATATATATATATATATATATATATATATATATATATATATATATATATATATATATTGTAAAAATTTTCACCTTGTAAAATTTTTTAGTTTTCCTAGATGAGAATTACTGAGTTGTACTTTTATAACAATTTTTGTTGGTCAGTCACCTTCCTTGTATAATCTTTTAACTGTCCTGTCCCTGCTTCTGAGCCGTTGAGCCTAATCCTTTGTAAAATCTCTTAAATATTAACCCTGTTTTGATAGGTCCGCTAATTTTTCAATTGTTTTGGATTCAAGGTATAATAGTTTTGCTTTGTAATCCCCATCCGCCATTTGTACGACCTTTCTTTGTAAACTTATTTTTATATTTCTTCAGTCTGCTAAGTAAGGACTATAAATCGAAAGGCCTTGCAGCACGCCACTGTTTCTCTTTCCTTCCTGAATTTTGTCTTTATATATTATATATATATATATATATATATATATATATATATATATATATATATATATATATATATATATATATATATATATATATATAATATGTGTGTGAATGAGTTTGTGTCAAAATAGTAAACCATAATTACACAAGTTCCTTATTAAAAAGTGTCCTTGTTAGCTGGGCAAATCCCAACACATAATGAGCCGTGGCTTGTTTACAAAGTTTATAAATATTCTTGCACAATGCCCGCCCTCTCTGGAGTGAAGTCACGGAGTGCAGCATCTCTCTCTCTCTCTCTCTCTCTCTCTCTCTCTCTCTCTCTCTCTCTCTCTCTCTCTCCAATATGTATAAAACCACTAATCTGACCAGACCATATCCAATTAAAAGGAAGCTGGCACCTGCAATGAAAAAGTGGATGACTTTATCTTGGTTTAAAGTGGAAAATTCAGCATCCAATTAGATGAAGGCTTCAGATGTACTAAAACGAAGGTAAACACAAATAAATTGAAGCAGGAATTGCACTTCGGTCTTGAATAAGCTCGACTAATTGATGTGCAAACACAACCAAACAAACAAATAAATCTGGTCACTTTGTCAGAACAATGCACAGGAATAACACGTTGAAATACGCACCAAAATAATTCTCAAGTAAAGAACGATCCCCCGAAACAGTAAAACTCACTGAGAGAGAGAGAGAGAGAGAGAGAGAGAGAGAGAGAGAGAGAGAGAGAGAGAGAGAGAGACCAAAATTCCGCGAAAGTACCTCAGAAATGGACCCAACAAGGAAGAAAAAGCTTCCGACATCTTGATAAGAGGCCGTCGAATAGTTTGTCGAGGCTTATTAAGATAATCGTTAATTAACGAGGCTGGCTGGTGGGTTCCCAGACAGATTAACGATAAGTCTGTGTTAATCCCTGTCTGATCCTCCTCTTAATTTTTGTAATTCCATGTCTATTCGCGGTCGGTCACTTTCAATACCGAGTAGTTTTAAATCGCCGTGCCACTGAGACCATAAAATAATTAGCAACGTCGAGTTTCGCTCATCTTTTCCCTTGATCTCTCCTCCTCTCTTGTAGCAAACATATTGCATTTTACTTACCTATGCAGTAGCCTCTCTCTCTCTCTCTCTCTCTCTCTCTCTCTCTCTCTCTCTCTCTCTCTCTCTCTCTCTCTCTGTACTTAAAATACTGTAAGTGTACACACATATATATATATGGGCTCCTTGTATTTGATGGAGTTCTGTTTTAAGAGAAAATATTTCACAGTCATATTTGATATATGTATAAAATATATATACACACACACACACACACACATATATATATATATATATATATATATATATATATATATATATATATATATATATATATATATATATATATATATATATATATATATATATATATATATATGTACATATATATATGTTTATATATATATTTTATATATATGTTTATATATATATGTTTATATATATATATATATATATATATATATATATATATATATATAGAGAGAGAGAGAGAGAGAGAGAGAGAGAGAGAGAGAGAGAGAGAGAGAGAGAGAGAGAGTTAAACAAGACTATAAACATGCAAAGGTCGACCACTCGTGCCAGAGAATGACGTTAGAAAGGCCTTCTTTCCTTCCCACAGCGCTGTTTTGACACGCCCCTAATTTCGGCAACCCTTGAGGCAGCCTGTTTTCGCTTTCTCATTAAAAATAAATTTCCCGTCTACCCTGTGCCCCACAGACGTCCTCAAACTGTTCGTTTGTTTGTTTATCCGTTGTCTGATGTGTTATCAGGAGCTGCCAGCCATGTGCAGTTATCTATTAAAAAGATGGAAAAGATGATGGATGGGCAGAAAGAAAGGTGATAACGAGAGAGAGAGAGAGAGAGAGAGAGAGAGAGAGAGAGAGAGAGAGAGAGAGAGAGAGAGAGAGAGAGAACTTATGCGCGTGTATAACTTACCATCAAGACAATAAAACGGCAGGGATCCCATTTAGTAATAAAGTTTAATTCAGAATGACACCCACTTCATTCAGCAGCACGAAATGTGTAGTATAAATATCTAAAATAAATAACTATTCAATAGCATTTATAGAAGGATGAGCCGATTTATACTTCATATCGAACAAATGAAAATACTTTCCATAGAGAGCCACCAACCCAATCAAGATATGAAACAGAATTTTTTGGAACAATAATAAATAAATGGATAACCTTAGTGAATAAGGGAAATGCATGGTATGAGGTGAATGAACATTTAACCGTCAACGATGTTCAATTTGGACGACTTTAATAATGCAATGTATGTCACTACACAAACAGCACTTAGATGTCATCAAGGTTTATTTCCACAAAATTTATCCATTAAATAAGGGAGTATATTTACTTGTTAGTAAATTCACGTCACGCAGAATTCAACATCCGATACCTATATACTGCAGCTGCATTTCCATTTACAACATCTGTGACTTTACCGAAAAATAAAAACTGTTAAGCAAATCATTTCCTCTGAGCAGTGAAGCAAACTAAAGCGACATAAGTATTTTTTGGGGGTGACGAACTCGTCTCTGTCAAATCGAACGTACCAGTTATCAGCAACGAATTTACCGGTGCCTGATCGGACGCACAATTTTTATAATTAAAAACTCAATTTACCGGACAACGAAATGCACTTATCGCCTATTTCCATAAATGACCGTCCCCACCTGGCAGTTTCGTAACGAGAGAAGCATTTCATCATTTTCAAACTTTTCCAAAACTTAATCAAGGCTAAAACGATATTAGGTTACACCAACGTTTTCTTTCTCTTTTCAGTCCAAAAACTGATGAAAACGCCTGATAAAAATTATTTTTAAAACTTAATCGTTATCACCAGACGAACAGCACCACTAAACTGCAAATCAATTTCTTTACATCAACAAATGGAAAATATATGGATTAAATCTGTAATCAAAACCTTATGTCCTGTGAGACAGTCATTTACGTTTATTTCTTTGACGGATGAAAAATATCAACAGGATGCTTTTGAAATACATACAGCCATATGTACGACCGACTGCACTCTACTGCGGCCAGATTTTACATTAACTGGGATCCCACTGCTTGGCATGAAATCCGATGCGTATCGATTCACATTAAACTTTAATTGAACTTTGGATGAACGTGTATAAAGAAAACCTGATTAGATTTGCTGATGTAATATGTTATTTATCTATGTTATGTAATGAACACAATAATGTTGGATAAAACCGAGCATAATTCTACTATCACTAAAACCAAGACTGGACAAATGGTTGGCTGTTAATGGTAAATAAGTTTTCATGACGGAAGTGAAGCTTATTCGAAAATATGTGGCAGGGGAGTGACTAGTTTGATGTAAAAGTAGGTTTTAGAAGGAGATAAGTTTTTGCCAAAGTGCCAGTTAATATCTGCATGACTCGAAAACTGAGAAAAGTAAGGGGAACGGCACATGATATGAAAACTAATCAATGTGAATGGAAAGTGGAGTGGCAGATGTTTGCGGGTAATAATGTTGATGACAATGAGAAGTAGCAAGGGTGGTTGAAAAGTGTAAATTGAAAAGTAAAAGTTAGAAAAAAAGACGAATGAGCGACTTTTACAAACATCCAGGATTTAATATTATAGCAAGTGCATTGTGGATTTTGGGAACTTTAAAAGGGCGCCTAGGGAGACAAAGGGATTGAGGAACCAGCCCTTTATCTTGGAAACGAAGTGTGGTTGCTGACTGTACAAGAAAGCAAACAGCATTCCTGAGTCTATGTGGTATTATCAGGAGTCACCATGACTGAATGAAGCAAGCGATTATAAATACGAAGTCTTTGAATATTATAAAAGATATGAACACATGGATCAGTGTTTTGTGGTGGTTTGGTTGAATAGAGGAACTGGGGAGGAGAATCCAAGGAATCATGGGAGGGAGTGTCATAGTTATTGAGAAAGGACTTTCCAACATAGGACGCAAATGGATGACTGCAGTATCCGGATGCATGAAAAATTCCTGTATATCGATGTATTCAGAATGTGTTTTTATGGGTGTACTAAGAACTGGTATGCTACGGGGGATTTTCACAGGGAGGGCCGATCCTTGATTCAGTGTCTGAGAAGCGCACTCTAAAAAGAATGGATTACCATTATCCGTATTAAACTAAACACGTCACCTTCCCGCGCATACAAAAATTTGAATACAACTAAACATTTAAAAAGAACGACGAAACGACAAACCTGAGAGAGAGAGAGAGAGAGAGAGAGAGAGAGAGAGAGAGAGAGAGAGAGAGAGAGAGAGAGAGAGTACAGATTACGCGTGTCAGGTTATGCATACCTGTGAAACGTCTATTCCCACGAGGCAGACGGACAACTCAAAGGCAAATATTACATCAACCTTCCCGTTTTCTTACGACCACTAATGGCATCGATGACCTTTGTTGTTGTTGTTGTTATGCAAGTTATATTACTATCTTTTACATATCGGCATAAACTAGCGTCACAACAAGAATGATCACCAACGGCAAAAACCTAAAACTCAACTAAATTCATTATATTTATGACAAGTAAATTTCTTGACACAAATTTCTTATAAACATAATATTCACACATACAAAAATATATATATATATATATATATATATATATATATATATATATATATATATATATATATATATATATATATATATATATATATATATATATATATATATATATATATATATATATATATATATATATATATATATATATATATATAATATATTATATAAATATATATATATATAACATTTATATAAATATGCGTGAATAAGAGAGGAGGAACTATTAACAAAACGCATAAAACGGTGCAATAGCTTCCTAATCTAAAGCGCAAAGCAGAATAATTCAGATCAGCAGAGAATTGTAGAAAGGAAGGAAAAAAATACTCTAAAAGAAAGTAATAGAAAGCGACATCCTGTCAGCGGTGTCGAGACAAAGACCAGTTTCGTTAGCAAAGAAAAAAAAGAGGCCAAAGACGAAAAAGATTAAAAGAAAAAACAATCTGGTTTAGCTGGCAAGAGGAGCTCCCGTTTCCACGCGACCACACTGTTCCCCTGCCGACAGCCTGAGAATTGTTAGCTAGTAAACACAATTTGAAGCAAATAATAATAATAATAATAATAATAATAATAATAATAATAATAATAATAATTAATAATAATAATGACGCTCAACTTAAAAAAAGGGATAAATTAACAACAATAATACTGCTCCACTAATTATTGGTGATGGTAATAATAAAAATGCATGAATTGCTAATAAGGGGAAGGATAATATAAAAAACACAATAGCAATAACAACGGTAAAATATGACCTTTCTTCAAGTTAGGATCATAAATCGGCGTTAAATGTACGAAATACAACCAAATTGTTCTCATCTCATCTCTCTCTCTCTCTCTCTCTCTCTCTCTCTCAATGGTTTTAACAAGTGTTTGTTCGGCAATTTATCATCGTAAGCTCTCGACTGCAATGTGCTTATCCTTTTAAAATGGCTGCCAGGGTAAATAGCTCATCAAGGCTTTTCATAATGTTATTATCATCGACCTCTCTCTCTCTCTCTCTCTCTCTCTCTCTTTTATCATCTCTATTAAATGATGCAAAACTGAATTCGATATATACGTTTTAAATATACAATATCTATTAAGGAGTAGTGCGTTTTTATATATGAATTTGTGTGTAACCACGATGATCTAAAGATAAAGACCATTCCGTTCGGACTTCACGTCGTTCAGCCCGGAGCCAGCTTCTCTCACCAATGGCCCCTATGTAAGTAAGCAAACTGAAGGTATCTTAATTTGAAATTCTGGGCGTTGAATAACGTCCCTAGGATCAAGTCCTGTCGTCTCGACCCTCTCTTGTAATACCCTACCTTTGACTGCAAGGGGCAAAAACATACTGTGCATCAGACAACCCAGACGTTTAGATGATGATAATCCTGCTGCTTGCTCAGAGTAGGCTAAAAATAGCCCTTTTCTCGGAGACACCTCGTGAGACATATCCACCTAAACCTCGGAGAAAATTTTCTTTAAAGTATCTAAACAAGCCATTTTTGCGTGTATTGTGTGTGTTATTCCTCTTCCTTTACTTATGCATTAATTTATCATAATAGTTACATACAGCTTTTGTTAATCTGATTACTTGAGAAGGATGAAAAACAAAGAAATGTAAACATGCAAATCTAAATTACTTAACCTTTAGCACAACTTATCACTCCATTTATTAATGCTGAATCACTGACGTGTAAAATTCCCGTTTCTTAAAAGATCACAAACTCGATTTACTTCAGTGCATATTTTCTAAGAAAAAACTGCACGACATATATGAAAATCTAAAGTTCCTTAGTAAAATCATTATTCCAAACAAAACCGTACGACTGACAACATAAGAAAGTGAAATAAAATCTACGAATAAATGTTTTTAAGACGGTGACTATCAATTTATGAACATCGACTTCCTCTTCAAAGAAAAAGAAAAACAAAAGAAAGGCAATGCTGTTATTTTATAAGAAATCTACGGAGGCCAAATCTACAAAAGGCAAGTTATAATTTTCGTCCATTGAGATCTAGTTTGAGCTTGCCTAACAGATCACAAAACCCACCAACCTTTGGTGGTGCTGAACAACATATTAGTTCACGCTGATCCAAGTTTCCTTAAAAGGACATTATTGTATCGACCAACTCGTTCCTATAAATCACTTTGAAAAGTTACCCAGAACTCGCTGATAAACTGTAAATACTCGACTTTAAGAATAAATCAAGAAATTACTTAAATAAAAGTACAAGAGGGCACTTAACCTTCTTTTGTCGTCAATAACTGTAACTGCTAGTTGGTGCCCTTTAATCACATCATCGTAAAATCTTTGGTAAAACTTACAAATAAATATAATATCATAAAATGTATAACTAGGTTCCAATGCAATCTTTCAGAAATATGAAACATGAATCAATGGTCTCCGCACGGATCTGAAATGCATATGAGAAACTCACGTTTAAAATTCATTTAGCTGAACAGCAAAAATAAAAAAAAAAACTGGTTTTAAAATCAAGAGCTAACGCACTGATTTATTCGTTTCTAAATCATCCAATTCTAGATGCATTGCACAGAGTCCCACCGTTGACTGTCAATCGCTCTCCGGATCAAAGGTTATCCAGTGTAAAGGGTAGACAGAATACTACGGGGAAGTTTTCGCAAAGGGGAATCACCGGCGAATCAGGAGCTAGAGACTTTTCAGCTTGGATGTGGCAATGACTGCTTCCTTGTTTTTCTCCGTTACAATCTCCCCTAAAAACAAAACGCCTTATGGCTAGAACAGACACTACCTGTTACACTGATTGTATGCTAGTTGCCGTAGACAAAGTTTTCTTTCATTAAAGAGGCTGAGGGATATGGACATCAAGAGGCAGTAATTACCGAAACGTCTCATATATTCAAAAGGTAAACACGTCCACCAAGTGACACGCATAATGCATTCACACAAGGGAAAGATTTCAACTATGTGAACACTCACACGTCTAAACAAAGTTGTACTATTATGAATGTAAAGATAAACAAGGTGTAAACTAAATAAAAAATTACATAAACAAAAGTGTTCTAGTCATTTAATACAAATACCAGAATTGAAAGCTATCTAATTATATTTTTCATTATGACATTTTTATTAGCATGTTTACGTTTTCACACTAAACCAAGTATGTGTATGCATATATATATATGCAATATATATATATATATATATATATATATATATATATATATATATAAACTTATATATATACGTATATTATATATATGTGTGCGTATATACTCACTGATCTGCACAACTGACAAAATTATGGAAAGGAAAACTAGATAGATTCCAAGATAACACTTCCCATTTTTTAGTCAAAACAATATATCGTGAAGCGTAACGATGAAAAAGAAGACTAGGAAGTAGAAAAAATTCTAGATAAAGCAGCAAGAAGAGGTTCAATTCACCAAAAGAAAGATTAAGTTTCTAGACACGTCATTAGCCCAAGGAAGCCGCCAGGACTCTTTCAAGGATGGTTCTTTGTTTCATACGAACTTGCAACACGTCTAAACATAGTGTATACTACGCTCTTCTTCAAAAACGTCTTTTGGGCATTACTATAAAGATAATAAGTAATTACATAGTACAGAGAGAGAGAGAGAGAGAGAGAGAGAGAGAGAGAGAGAGAGAGAGAGAGACTATTTTTACAAAATACAAGCAGAAAGACTGAGGGTTATATCGATCAAATTAATAAAGTTTAAGTATTCCATATGGCATGTGTGCTATTAGTACTAATATGTAACTTTTAAGATTGTTGAATCGTAAGTCTGTGTCTGCTTTTCAACAAAATTTACAAACAAGAAACTAATAATAACTAAAAGAAAACAGTACAATGCATGATGCCACGGGACACGTACAAATGCATGTATGTATGTATGTATGTATGACTGTGCACACCTATGTATTTGGTCGAGGCAATTATTCAGCTTGACAAAAAACTTCTAAGGACAAATTACTTAAAATACGTTTGAAAGGCTTCTCGCCTACAAGCAAAATACGCGCGACAAAAGAGATAAGAAGTTCAACCAAAAAAAAAAAAAAAAATTCTCCAAGATAGGCTATCGAAGAGGCGCCTCTTCCATGAGCAATGATCCTGAACTCATGCATTGTAAATAGGGCGGCAGCGACCATTTTGTAACCTTCCTGAAATAGCGCGTGACGCAAGCATGAGACCAGCCGTCTTCTTAAAGGTAGAGGGCGCTTGCGCAAGACCCAATTTAGTACAGAAGTGATTATCGCAATCAGGGTACTTGAAGAACACTTTAAACAATTGCCAACCTTCTGTGAGCCCAAGATAAATATATCCATAGAATCTCTCTCTCTCTCTCTCTCTCTCTCTCTCTCTCTCTCTCTCTCTCTCTCTCTCTCACTTCTCGTGACTTAAATTTATTGTTACCTCTAGCCATCACACGTTTAACTATTAAATCAGTCTAAAAGATTCGAGAAAAGCGCACATACGCTCACACAGCAGGAAGTCAGTGAAACTTTTTTACCATTGACTTCATAGTCATAAATGCTTAAAGAAACCTCATGACGAAATGGTTAAAACTGTAGCACTCATATTAAAGAAAACAATGACAATGATTGGCGTAATAAAAAGAATGAAGACAAAATTGAAATATCTTACAGAGGGGTTTAAGGATTATAATATGTATGTATGTATGTATGTATGTATGTATGTATGTATGTATGTATGTATGTATGTATGTATGTATATGTGTATATACTGTATGTATATATATATATATATATATATATATATATATATATATATATAAAACGAAAGCATTCGTATTTTTGAACTAAGTGAACAGATGAACTATTATTCAACTTCAAATTCAGTGGAATAGTGGAACGAAGGTCATAACAAACTTGACCTCATCAGAATGCTCAAAATGAACTCTGCCTCAGTGGTCCATAAGTTCAGATTTGAACTTGTCAAGTGTTCGCATCCCATAAGCCCTTGGGAGTCCTTCCCTTAATCAGGACTTCTTACAAAACCAACAGATTCTCTGGATTCCTCTGCTTCTCTTCTATTCCCATTTCCTTCATATCTCTATTTATTTACATTTATTGTTATCTATATTTTTACCTTGTGATCATTCTATTATGTGTGGGGAAACTTGTCCATCAAGTTTATGGCTTTTAGGTTAGTTTCTGGGAAAAAAATGCACGTTAAAAACGAAGAAGGTTAGTTTCTTAGGAATATCTGGCCATTTTGAATAACAATAATCATAATTATAATTGATCAAGGCACTTTCTCCCCTCCCGAACTCTCCCACGACTACGACACCATTTTTCCATGGCGGTTGGGCGTCCTCCCAACTCACACAAGGGGAAGAAGCACTTGTGGGGCGTCTATATGCCAACATAAGGCCCCTTGTATTCCTCCTCGTAAACATTCTCCGGCTCTTACACATTTACTCGAGTTCTTCGTACATTCGTGGAGATAATTTATAGATTGAAATTGCATTATGAATTTCTCCCCTTTCCCTTTCTCACAGGATATATTTATCACTTTTGAGAATCCCACCCGCCTCTCTCTCTCCCTCTCTCCTTCTGCAGTGTAATTCTATCAATTTTAAACTTTCTTATTTTGCCTCTCTCTTTTCTCTCTCTCTCTCTCTCTCTCTCTCTCTACAACATAATTCTATCAATTTTAAACATTCTTATTTTGCCTCTCTCTCTCTCTCTCTCTCTCTCTCTCTCTCTCTCTCTCTCTCTCTCTCTCTCTCTCTCTCTCTCTCTACAACATAATTCTATCAATTTTCATTCTTATGCCTCTCTCTCTCTCTCTCTCTCTCTCTCTCTCTCTCTCTCTCTCTCTCTCTTTCTTTCTCTCTCTCTCTCTCTCTCTTCCAGTATATTTCTATCTTCTAACACTTTTAAAAATTCTTATTTTGTCTCTGTCTATTTTTCTATTTGTTTTTTCTCTCTCTGTCTTTCTCTCTTACCGTCACACCATTAACGTCAGATAAAATTCTGTAACTACTGCACGCGCAAGTTACCGTATCGCCCCTTCCTCTAATCCACATTCGTCAATGTTTTTAATAAAGAGTTTTTCCTCCAACAAATTTCATTTCAAACTGTTACATTATCTTCCCTATCTGATCTCTGCTTCCCGTTTCCTCCGGTCCTTTTTTATTCATTTTCTCCCTATGCCCGTATACAGGCCCTTCCAAGAAAGCTGAACCGATTGATATAAAATTCAATCAATTTTCCTCTTTCACTTTCATCACTCCCTACGACCTGAGCTACGTGCCATGAAGCAAGGAGGAACAAGAAGGAAAAACCAGGAGGAGGAGGAGGAGGAAGAGGAGGAGGAGGAGGAGGAGGAGGAGGAGGAGGAGGAGGAGGAGGAATCGAGTGGGAGGAGGAGGTGGAAGATGAGGTAGGGGGCAAGAGGAGGAGGGGTGAAGAACAGGTGTTCGGAACGAGGCCAAAAAAGTCGGGTGGGGTGTGAGAAAGAGAGTAAGCTTCTATATTGATAACCGGGTCCCAAACCCATCGCCAATATCTGAAAACGGGAATGAAGAATTCTCTACTACTTTTCATACCCCAAAGGTAAGTTTTTTTATTTTTCCCCCTGTCATTTCTCCGTTTTCTTCGCTATAACAAGTAGTTTTATTTTTCACTCAGTCATCGAGAGATTTACGTCCTGCGTTCTTAATCAGCAAAGTTTAGCGCACATCTTTTCATCATTCGGAGAAAATGACCATAATATGAAATCATCATCATATATATATATATATATATATATATATATATATATATATATATATATATATATATATATATATAATCTATACTTATATTTTGGTGTTATTTTACCAAAATTGTGGAATGACCGACTGCAGTCACGTCTGTGGAGTAATATATAGATTGTATGTGTAAAATAAATAGCTGTTACTATTAGCATCATTATTATTATTATCATCATCGTAAGCAAGGGAAATATTAAAGAAATCCGCCAATTTCCAATTTAAGCCATAAACAACTGAACGATTTTAGTGTTATTCTTAGGCAAAACAAAAGGATTATGAGAGAATATTCTCTCTCTCTCTCTCTCTCTCTGATATACGAGACCTTATTCACCAGCTTTCCTTAACTTGACTTCTCCCTTTAAAAAAAGACACGCCCGAACGGCTCACACATTCTTTGGAGCTCTATCAAACCTCCTGCTTTTGAGGCCATTACTTCAGCAACCACATTTGTGCAATATTCGTCATAATCAAGTCCAACGCGCCGTCCACAAAAACAAACATTCCAATAAAACTAACTGAAAAAGGAGCACGTTCGAGAGAGAGAGAGAGAGAGAGAGAGAGAGAGAGAGAGAGAGAGAGAGAGAGAGAGAGGCATAGTATTCGAATCAATGAGTAACTTATTTGCTAGGTGGCCAAAACATTTCTCACTCATGCATGTTACCTCTGATTTACTGCCACGACAATCAGGCGTTACATCATTGGGTATCGCATGGTTTGAGAGCTGCAAGTACAATTAAAATTTTGTTTCTACTGGACTTAGTTTGGATTACCCTGCGTGTAGGAGAGAGAGAGAGAGAGAGAGAGAGAGAGAGAGAGAGAGAGAGACCTAAACTTAACTATTATCCAACGACAAGAGAGAGACGGCGAAGAGATTGAAGAACTTAGACTCAATTATCCATAGAGAGAGAGAGAGAGAGAGAGAGAGAGAGAGAGAGAGAGAGAGAGAGAGAGACTTAACAAAACCTAAACTTTGTCCAACGACAAGAGAGAGGCCGTCAGGGAGACTGAAGAACCTAGCCTTAATTATCCATCCATCCATCAAGAGAGATAGAGAGAGGAAGAGAGGGGGGAAAGAGCCTAATTTTACACTCACACTATCGCACCTTACCACAGAAAGTCATCTCTTCCTTGTTCATAGAAATAACTATTACAATTAAAATCAAATGCAATCTTACCTTAAAATAACTACGATGAAATGTAACTACACCTACGGGAAGCCCCAGGAATATTCAATTTCCAAAATAGAAAATGAGTTCATACGAGGCAGGCAGGAGGTACTTCATAAATTGAGTTTATTGCATATCATGGGCTCAGAGAGTCACCAACGTCGAATGTGTTGTTGTTAGAGCATTGGTGTGTCGCAAATATTTAACGAGATGATGCTCTCTCTCTCTCTCTCTCTCTCTCTCTCTCTCTCTCTCTCTCTCTCTCTCTCTCTCTCTATATATATATATATATATATATATAAATATATATATATATATATATATATATATATATATATATATATTTATATTATCTATATATATATATATATATATATATATATATATATATATATATATATATATGTGTGTGTGTGTGTGTGTGTGTGTGTGTATAAAGAGAAAGACAGATTGCATAATATTTGCTGATAGTGTTAAATATGAAAGTATACAGATGTATAACTACTTGAATTATCTAACATACAAAAACCAATATTTATCTGGAAGAGATCAAGAAGAACTCAAAAATTATTCAACAAAGAATAATAAATTAAATGCAATAAAATGCCTGATATATCACATTTCCATCTCATACAAAAGTCAATTGCAATAATACATTTTACTAAGGCCTCCGCAATGAAATGCCATCAGAGACCTGAATAAAAGTTTCCCACTGTAGTATTCTAAACAAAATCAGTTCCAAAGGAGTTGGCTACAACTTTGCGACCATTGCGCCTCCTTCAAATAATGTAAATGCAGAATTCCGTTTTAGACAAAACGGAATCTAGACATACGTGCAGATCTCGATCGAATTAATAAGGATTTACCATTGATCCTGGAATGGACAAGTGACCCGTTATAAATTTCGTGTTCATTTACCAGTGTCTGAAGACTTAAAGTAACAAGAATTGAAATGGTCTCTAAAGTGAATTGTAAATGGGATAAAACAACTGCTGACAATAATCCAAACAACCAATCAATGAAATTCATTCTTTCGTTAACAAAACGTAACCAATGTATAACATAATCTCCAGGTCAGGAAAAATGTGTTCCAATATCATAGAAAGCAAATTCAAGCGAACAAATTAAATAAAATTAAAAGAGTTTCGCTGTACAACGAAGTAAATGACAACAATGACGAGGTCACAAGTTACGAGCTTTACAGCAAAATCATATTAAATAATATAAATAAATACGTTGTTCTTACGGCTAATTAATATATACCATAATAAACAGACTCTACCATGAAGAAACATCTTTCATTCTGATTAATCAGGCAAACTGAAAAGTGGCAAACTTTTATAATACATATACATATACATATATATATCATTATACAAACTTTTATATATATATATATATATATATATATTATATTATATACACATATAAAATATATAATTTGTCGTTAGTATTACACTAGACACTTCCGCATTTTCATATGTAATGCCAGAAAAACACAATAATATCGAATTTACTGTACGCTAGGAACAGCTTACAACCAAAAGCAATTGAATGTACAAGATAAGTGCACCTTCCCTGCTAGGATTCGAAACTATGACTCTGGGCTAGTAGTAGTGTGACAATGACCGGAGGAAAACAGCCTTCTGGTACCATATATATATATATATATATATATATATATATATATATATATATATATATATATATATATATATATATATATATATATATATATATATATATATGTGTGTGTGTGTGTGTGTGTATATATATATATATATATATATATATATATATATATATATATACATATATATATATATATACATATATATATATATATATATATATATATACATATATATATATATATATATATATATATATATATATATATATATATTACATCAGTTTGTGTGATTTGTTTCGTAATGAAAGCTCCATTTTCACTTGCTTTACTACTCCTCATTTGACGAGGATATAACCGGTTTTAACCGCGCGCTGTTCAGGATCTCATCAATAACCGCCTTTTAATTATTTTCGCCATAAACAACGTCAACTCCTTTCATCAATCAAGTAATGATGAAATGCCAAGGACTCCTTCTCCAGACAGAAGAGGTGAAATTTATTTGTTTAGTGATAATGTTTGGGATTCCATGGTTATTCCATGTGACCTAACTGTAGGCTTTGAAGATGAAGATTTCATGGATACAAATCTCTTTCTCTGGAGGAGGAATACGAGGGAAGGCAACGACAGAAAACAACACCATAACAAAAAAAACAAAAAACAAAAACTACAACGTTCGCCATCATTTGTCAAGAAAGAAGAAATAATTTCAGAGATGAACTGACTCTGCACCATAAACTTACAAATAAGCTTCATTAGCAGCATGGTAGTCTTTCCTACATTTACAGTACCATTTACGTTGCATTACTAATATTTTTATTTTTACTACTAATAGTCACCCGTTCTGTTGAATCAGACGAAAAGGCCAACTGCTAGACTAGCAAACTATGAACACAAAAAATTTCCACATGTGAAAAGGGAAAGGGAAGGTAAGAGTAAAATTGCAGATGAAATTTATGAAGTCAGTAAATAAGTAACTGGCAACTAATATATAAAGGAGCACTAATGTGAATACCTCGAAAAGGAAACCGTGGTCCAGACGCCACAGGCTAAGGTTCAGGAACACACATCTTTACAGAGCCCAATCACAGCCGCAACACCCACCAGAAAAAAAGGATGCCGATTTTTTAACATTCTTATTCTCTTTACACTACCTATATTCCATAGTGAGAACACTTTTCAAAATGGCGTCTGTTTCATTATCCCCTGTCTCTAAGGAATTCTTGTCAACCTGACACCAATATTCAACACCTCAAAAACTGACACCACTGACGAAGAACCGCATATTTTTTCAGTAAACAGATGGATCGTTTGTTGGAGGCCCTTTCTTTCTCACTTCACTTGTTTCTAATTGATCTTCCGACTATACGAGGATTCTTACCCGCATCTTATCCAAACCTTTACCCAGTTGTCGTCTTCCAAGAAGTACAGCAGACATCGTCCTCATGCTATATTCGTTTTACTCCTTAGATTTTACTTTCTCAGTTAATGATATCTTTTATGCTTTTATCCTTTTTGTAGCAATCTTCTACTAATTTTCAGTAGTTCGTCGATTATGTCACTTTATTATCTATTTATCTTCTTCTTCTTCTAATAATAATAATAATAATAATAATAATAATAATAATAATAATAATAATAATAATAATAATAATAATAATCTAACGATGAATGTAATCAAAACCAGACATATTGTAAAATTTTATCAGAAGCATCTTTAGCTATATGGGTGCTGTACATCTTGACCACTGATTTTTGCCTCAAAATGTTTTTCAAAAGTGCCTTAGTCTAAACAGGACAGAATTACGCCAATAATTAAGGCGAGGGAGAAGTCGATATAAAAATAAGTCGGGGAGGAGTAAAGGACAAAACCTGAAGAGAAGAGAGATAATAATTGGGCAGACCAATGTGATCCTTATATGCATCCCCTTAAGTCATTTTGATAACCAAACCCGGAGCCATGGCGTTTTTAAAGGAGTCAATATCCAATCATATACCAACCTTTTTCTTTTAATATATATTAATTTCCAAGGTGGTTGCAGGGGTCTCTTCAACTGGTGTCCAAGTTCTCCAGGTCAAAGAGACGATTCTACGTCATCCATGAAGTAAACGAACAGGAAAGCTTAGAAGCGATATCAATAAATTTATGATAACTAACGAAGAAATAGGGAAGGTTGTTTGCAGAAGACTATTTTCAAAATAATGTATATTTCTTAATGCCCTTAAGAGGGTAATACTCTTCTAACTGAAAAGAATAAAATCATGAGGCAACCAATGAAATAGTTGCATGATTCGTTGCCCACGGTCTCAAGACATAATTTTATGACAGGGGAGAACTAGAGGGAACGACGACACGAAACATCAAATTAATGGTACTCATTTACGGAAGTTTCTTAATTTTAAAATATCGGTCACCCGTCTGCGAAAGCCTCTGATATAAAGTTTTTGAAAAAACTGCAAATCTGGCAAATCTAAGACTACGGTACATAGGGTCCACGATGCCATTTTAAATGCACCAAAACTGTATCAGAGCTCATGGGGGAGAATGAATGGGCTTCTAAGGCATGGGGGGTCGGGGGAGAGTCCTCCGATAAGATTCAGAAACAAGCAATACCGTTGTAAGTTTCCATCGCGATCAAATTTGCCGAGACTGAAATAACAAAATGAATGCAGGCGGCACGTGGCGCCAATGCAAATCCGCCGCCCTCGTATGAAATTCCACGGTTATGTTTAAAAGGAGAGAGAAGAGAGAGAGAGAGAGAGAGAGAGAGAGAGAGAGAGAGAGAGAGGAATAAAATAAAAGCCACGACCCATCGCCATGTTTCTGTTGGCAGTGTGAATGCCAACCCGGTTTCCTAGAATTAATCGCTTTACTGCAGTCAACACATCATCTCGGTTGGAAAAGCGTTACCTTTAAGAAGAGAAGCGATCGCCGATTGGTTACCTTCCAGCCGTTCGTCCAATCGCAGACGAGGCAGATGGGGGGAAATATTTGAATTTTGCGGTGTGAAGAAGTATGGGTAACTTTTATTGGTTGTATTGCTCTGGCCAATGAGACCGAGAGGTTACGATGACGTCATCTAAGCGCATCCTCTCAGATAAGGAAATGAAAGAGGGCGAGTATTCGGGTACCTCGGATTTCTCAAGAGCCTCCCACCCCTCTTTGAATTCGTCGACATGATATCGAATGTCGCCGAAGCTCATCAACTTGGGAACCTATCGGTTTTGTTATCGGGGATGCAGACATGCAAAACGAGGGAAAGACATCGTCTGCAAAATCTTTCTGCCTGCAACAGCCTTGGCATCCTCTTTGATGCAGACCGACCAGTCGGCATTGCATGTTTACAGTACAAACAAGGTCCTTGCTCGTAAACTTGTATTATCAGAGCAATAATAATAATAATAGCAACATTTCGTGTGAAGTATTCACAGAAATAGGGTTGACACTCTACTTTAGATAATTAGGCCAAAGTTCTCTTGTTCTAGAAGTGCCAAGTTTACTTCCACACGATGTTTCTGCTTACTTTACTGCCTTTAAAACTAGAGATACCATAAATATAACTATGAGCAACAAACATATTCCAAGGAACTTTTCTACCCTTGCTTAGGTGCGGAGGTGTGAAAACATATTATGTGTTCTGTGTTCCTTCCAAGGTTGACTAATTTTTCTAAACAATTGCCTGTGCCATGCAGGTTCAAGAAAACAAATTCGCTTTTATTGTGCGTTTTAGAAGCACAACAAATACCTCAATGTCGCCTCAGATCTACTGAAATTTACAGCCCACTATGATGTCTGTTCATAAAAAACTTCTCAGCAAATCCTTCTCTTCGGTTTCTCCCTCTGCTTTCTTTCCCAACTCCTTCACATTCGCTTTCTTCGTCTTCTAAGACATAATCTCTATATTCTCTTTATATGTGCTTTCTCTATTAAATACTAAATTCTGCTTGAACCAAATATGAAGACAAGCATAAATCGATTTTTGAGAAATAACCAATCTGATATATATCAGTTAACACGCACTCTACAAAAAAAAAAAAAACCTAAAGTACTAACGAGCCTCAAACGACCTCACACGCTTATACAAAAAAATCTGTCGCCCTCTGACATTTTTGCAGTTACCCAACGCCCACCTGATAATACACCCACTCAGGCAAAATACAAAAAGGAAGTGTTCAAAATATGTGACAAATATACTAAAACAAATGGAAGGCTGCAAACGAGGATTTCTAATATAAGTGGTAAAAATAATCAGAATTACCTGAAGACAAGCAGTGATGTTCGGAAGGATGAGATGGAAATGATGAAAAACAACAGAAATGTAAAAAATGCACGAAGAGTGAATGGAAAAGAAATGTAAGAATATACCAGTGAAAAATTATGAGACGTGTCAAAACACTTATTACAATGAGTTTATTAATTAATTCTACAGTAAAGATGGAAAAATAACTGTAAGCTAATGAGGCGACCAATACACGACCAAAAGAGACAAACAAATATTTAAGAGAGAAAGAACAAAGGAGACATAAGATTTAAAAGAGAAGTAATTCTGCCGAATTTTGCAAGCTATCGCTAAAAGAATTTACAATATCATACACGCCAGAGAGAGAGAGAGAGAGAGAGGTGTAGTATGGCTGTGCCAGCCATATTTGGTCTCTCTCTTGAACCGTGTGACGTCTGGGGTGGGACAGACACAAGTGAAAGAAAATGAGGGCCATTTGGAGGAGGGAGGAGCGCATTATCACACAATATGCATTATGCGACCCACGACTCACACAAGCAAACGCAAACAGATGTGTCATGTGCCTTTAAAACATACATACATACACACACATATGTATTTATATATATATATATATATATATATATATATATATATATATATATATATATATATATACATATATATATATATATATATATATATATAATATATATAATAACACTCTCGCTATCAATAAATAATATACTGTATATATATATATATATATATATATATATATATATATATATATATATATATATATATAACATTATTTATTGATAGCGAGAGTGTGTGTGTGTGTGTGTGTACATAGAGACATTTTCAGTTACACAAACAACTAAGAAACGAAAAAAAGATGACAAACAATCAAAAACAAAAGTCGCGAGTTCTAGAAAATGCCGACAAAAACATCGTTGCTGGGAGCAAGTTGGAACACCCACAAACCATATCTCGTAACGGTGGTCATTTACAAAGATATTTTTACAGATGATAAAAGCCTAAATCTGTCCACGCATTTATTTTTTTTTTTATTTTCATCACTATTGTTTCATATCGACGTTCTCAGAGAAATAACTATTTCATTATACATGGTGAAGATAATAGTTCCATAAGCACGCCTTTCAATGTAAAATGTATTACGTAAATTAAGAAAAAGTTAGAATTTGTTTCTTAGGAAATCCACTTTAGAATGACAAATTATTGCGACGATTTTCCATTTTGTTTTTAACATGTGATATAAGGGTATGGGTGATTACAGGAGAGAGGATAGAGAACTGCTGCCATTCCATTACAGGAAAGTAAAAAAAATCAGTCACTTCATGTAGAAACTTATAAGAACTATGACTATACGCTCAAAGTGAGGCAATTTCCAGTTTTAGATGTGAAAATAAATGTACAAAGTTAATATTACGATACGAACTTGTTTTCTAATACACGTCAAACCGCGGAAAAAAACAGACTTCTAAAATTAGGTTGTAAAAGTTGGAAACTGGTAACTTAGGCAAATGAGGATTTCCTTACGCTATTGGTCATTGACATGGCTGTGTTATGCAAATTCCACTACAAAGAGAGAGAGAGAGAGAGAGAGAGATGAAACCAAACACGGTATAGCATGTGTGATCAGTTTATGTTATGTCAGGCCAGGAGGCATACTATGTCAATCTTTTATATTATTTTGTTACTGAACTGGAATCCAAGTATCTTCTTCTTCTTCTGCTTCTCAGCTTGTTCCCATTTTTATATGGGGTCGCCGTGATGCCTTCTTTGAAGGACTTTGATGTGGCTTTTGGGGTAGACTTTTATAGTCCCGATCAGCTGCCCTGCCTGACATAGTTTGGACACTTTTTTCTAAGAGAACGAAACCAAAGGAGTCTCTAAGCCTTTCGCCTGACTTTTCAAAGTACAGATCATCTCTATGGTCTTTGATACCTTAATATGATTTAATGTTAATGATGTTCATTTTTAATAAGTACTGAATATTCATATCAAATTAATCTGTCTCGTAACTGGTCAAGGCCAAATTACATTTTACATTTTTACTCTTGTTGCATCTGATTCCTATCAAGGACTCAAATTACTGCTGTTTATCAGTTTACCAGAGGTGTTTTTCGCACTATATTTTAAAAATCTTCAGTTTGGTGGCGATCAGGAATAGTGCCTTACTTCCCAGGTATAAATCAACTCCAGGTTCATAATTGGATGCCCTGTACACTACTTCATGAAATAATCAAACACGATGCATCGAGGGTAGGGGGACATCCTTAAGAAACTATGTAGCTTGATTTCACACATGAAAGCGAAGAAGTGATCACAATTATCTCTGTGGAGATATCGTGAAAAAACGCCAATAATTTCCAGGGCGAATCATTATGCAGAGCTTTCTCCCATTTTTTCGGTGGAATGTTACTTTCGGTAATGAAACGGTTTACTTAATGATATTTTAAATTCAGAATTACAATCCCATCTTGTTTATATAAATGTATTTTAATTCCGATCCACTTCATGGAAAAGGACAAGACATAACAACATAAGGGACACAGAACAACTAGGAATTCAGATTCACTGACACAAAAACTAGGGATACTAATCGGTTAGATCTAACACAAAAATTTAGATAACCATCGCCTTCATCCCTGGTTATCACTACAGTCAATATTTGCAGAGAGGAAAAACAGCTTACATATACTGAATTTTAATGCCTTTTATGATGAAAACAAAAGCTTTCTTTGAAGAGAAATGAAAAGATCAATACCAAAGAGGTAAAAGAAATATTTCAAACAATTTAAGAGAACATTCCAGACTGGGACCATTTAATTAAGTAAACGGGCTGACTCTCTGGAAATACGCGATCAGTCGTAATGAAGCATATTAAAAAAGGGGAGGAAAACAGGATGTGTGATAACGACAAATGAATGACTAGAAGCAATACTAATTATCTTGACAGCATACGAAAAAAGAAAATTTCAAGACAGAATTACGTACTACAAGTAGTTTTTACCTAAATACAATGAAAGAGTATTGTGCGTTCACTAGAGGAAACTCAAGAATTTTTATTCCTTACATCACATAGGCTTATTAGACAGATAATATCCTTAATGATATATGGAAAGAAAAAGATGACACCAAATAGCAAATTTACCCTAAAATGGATAAAAATTTGAAAGACTATGAATAAGTATAAAAATGAGAAAACAGATAAAGGCATCGATTAAGAAAACTCTACGTATCCTGTACTCCACTTTCATTTTCACTTGATTGACATCTTTTACTAAATAACTTGGGAGGATAAAACTCATTACATCCTAATAATTCAAAGAGGTTGATATAACAACCATATGATTAGAACTTTGGTGATGGTATTAGAGTATTATAATAAATCGAAATTCAGAAAATGCATTAGCACACCAAAATTTACGGCATACTTTATTATACCAAGACATATACACGCATGCATACCACGTGTAAATTAATGACAAACCAACTCTCTCTCTCTCTCAATATATATATATATATATATATATATATATATATATATATATATATATATATATATATATATATATATATATATATATATACATATATACACATACATGTATTTATTTATTTATTTATTATATATATATATATACAGTATATATATATAATATATATATATATATATATATATATATATATATTATAGTGTATTCCTGACATTAAATTACACATTTCTCATACTTTCAAACAGTAAGGCACAAATATCTCTTAATATCGAAATCACCTAACCGTGGGAGTAACTTACGCCAAAGAAAATTATCTATGACGAGTGCACCTTCCCTGACCAAAAATCGAACCTATTCCTTTTTTAGGACTGATACAGAGATAATGTTAACACACATTCAGGTACCAAGAGAGGTATAAGTCCATTTCGACTATGCTATATATATTCCAGTCAAATTTATTTAGTGAGCTGAGCTTAGAATCGTAATTAACCTATCTCCACAATAACAGAGTGTTGCTGTTATATATATACAATATATATAATAAATATAAACACTTTCAACTAGCACCTCACTAGCAAAACTCCAATCAAAAACACCCTCAACTAACAGCGGGAATCAATGATCTAAATTGAATAATTACGGGTGAAAGCACCCCACGAGTGTGACCTGTCCGACAGCCATAAGGATCTCAAAAGACACCATAAAAATCTTACGTGTGGTCTACAGGTGAAACTTGAACCGAAGGCTTGCAAAGAGCGAAATAAAAGCAGGAGAGGACTCTAAAAATGGGATCCGACTTTTGAAGAGAAAGGAATAAAATGAAGAAAGGAATATAAAATGGGGAACTGGTCTTGGAAGAGACAGGAATAAAGGAAGAAAAAACCTAGAGTACGGGACTTACTTTTAAAGAGAAACGAATAAAAGAAGCAGAATCTAGAATACGGGACTGACATAGAGGAAGAGGAGACTAGAATAAAAAAAAAAAAAGGTGAATGACTTTAGAAGAGACAGTATGAGGAACAGAACACCAGAGAGAAAGGACTGATTTAGAGGAGCAAGGAATACGGGAAAGAGAAATATGACTAACTTGATTTGATAAAGAAGAAAAAGGAAGAGCATGATGACAAAAAGACGAATTTCATAAAATTTTAAAAAAGAAGAGAAAAACGACAAAAAAAGGGACTGCCTTATCTACGGGCCGTTCGCTTTGGCTGCCTCCAGACCGCGATTAGATAAGAGGTTCATATTTGGCAAAGACGGACTGGATTACACGTCAAGGTTGTTCGGTGGAAACCCACCTCTCTTTTCCGGCCGGAATATTCGAGACCTATAAGTAGCACACGGACGCCCTTCTCCAGTAATTTCAGGTGAATTTCTAGGTTTCTCTCTCTCTCTCTCTCTCTCTACACACACACACACACACACACACACACACATATATATATATATATATATATATATATATATATATATATATATATATATATATATATATATATATATATATATATATATACACGAATGCATACATATGCATGTATGTATGTATAAATAAACATACATGTATGTATGCGTATGAATATGTATACTATGTATACATACGTGTGCGCATTTGCGTATTTCTATGCATGTAGCATATGTACGGTATATGTTCATATACTTATGCATGCGATGTGCGCTTGCAAAGCAATGACTTCACATACATGAACCCAAATACCGTCTTGCATTGCGTTCAAAGGCATGAAATAATTCGATTCGTCGACCTCGTCGCTACGCTCCACTTACAGTGAAAAAGAAACATAGCTAATCATCCCAAGAATTCATTCCCAGTCACATTCGATGAGACAACCGACCTCAGAATATAGCTTACGTTTTCACTGTCGAGCCAAAAGCCAAAACTGATGGAAAAATCTATTAGAGGCAATTCGGGCCATATGAACACATGCCTGGCAATTGGGAGATAACTTCACATGATCGTTAACAATCAACACGACACCTGATTCACTTTCAAGTTATGCACACTTTTCAACAACCAATCGACCTCTCTTCCCTTCATATGACCTAACCAACCTTGAACATTTTAATCTCTCTTTTCACCTTTAACATTTTTTCTATTTTTCTTCGTACCTCTGCATTTCCAAACTTTTGAACATTCTTACATCCTCTTCCCTTCCACTACATTAGATCTAAACTTCGTGTCCATAAAGGAGAGTTGACTTAATAGCCTTCTCATATAATTTTTATGGAGAGTTGACTTAATAACCTTCTCATATAATAAGTTTTTACTTCCACAGATATGTCTTTTTTCTTTCAAACCTTCCTCAAAGACATTGTTGCAATACTTCTCCCACTTTGCGACTTAAGTTCCTCATTCTACTGTCATCCTTACATTTAGTCCTAAATACCTAATTATATCAACCACTTCCTTTCTTCCCCCATCCAAAAGCATGTCCAATGCTTCATCTTCCCGACTTTCCTTAACCCTTATAATCTTTCCCTTACATTCATTTTCATTTGTAACCAGTTACACAGACTTCAAAACACTCTGACCAAATTCTGCAGTCTCCCAATGGTCTCTAACTCTTTAACCAGCCTCTGAAGCTTACCCTCACTAACACCAATTAACAGCTTCACATACAAACATCAGCCACTGTTTACACCATTCATGACCCTTTTGCTTTTAGCACAAGCTTGTTCTTACAGTTAACTGTATTTTCTATTTTCTCTCACTAAACATTTGAGTATAAACAGCCATGGAGACATAAAACACCCTTGTCAGACACCCCTTTGTAGCAGAATACAGATTCTTTCGTACAAATGAACACACACAAAGGCACACACTTGAAAAGGCAACAATAAAAAAGAAAGAAAGAAACAGGGCCCTATGCACGACAGTAAAAAATCTGACAAGATTCCGGAGCGAATCGAGCATGTCTTATTTAGTCGTGTCTGCGCACCTACTCCGACCATTTTAGTCCATCCAGTTAAAATTCGTCTAAATAAAAAAGGACTGGAGAGAGATAGAGAGAGAAAAACGCTAAGAGTCATCTCTACCGAATTAAGAGACCTGTCTGGCCAGTTCTGCTTTTCGGCTTATTTGGTCTTGTTATGAAGGCTGTTGTGGCATGGCCGCATACCTGGCAATCTACAGGACAGTCTTGAATTGCTTACCTGAGGTCTGTTCGTTTCTGTCGAATCGAGTTGTGCTTGGATTTGTTCCTCACTGATCAGTGACTGATTGCTTCTTTCTGTACAGGAGCTTTTGTAACCTTTATCAATAAGTGCTTCAGTTAAAATTATGCTAAAATGACATTTCAAAAACCAATGAAAATACGGTAATATTTCTAACATAAGTCTTACCATTATCTTCATTTCACTAACAAAAGTATAAAAGAATACGCAACAGCCAGTGAAAATATACTCTTAAACAGTTATTTACCTTTGTTTATAAGATCATGTATCGAAATTTTAGTTCTGAAAGCAGATCCTTGAAATTTTTGTGCAAAAGTGTACATACGTTTATATATATTTATTATATATATATATATATACATATATATATATATATATATATATATATATATATATATATATATATATATATATATATGTATGTGTGTGTGTGTGTGTGTGTGTACACACACACTTTTGCAAATAAAACCTCTAGGATCTGCTTTCAGGAACTAAAATTTATATATATATATATATATATATATATATATATATATATATATATATATATATATATATATATATATATATATAAAATTAATTAATAATCACGTACGGAACAGAAAACAATTCCTGTGTTGTTCAGTTAGTAGCGCCCTTGACTTTCAACTGAAAGACCTGGGTTCGATCCACAGATGAGTCAGAAATAAATAAATAAATAAATGATCAGAAATAAATTAAAAAAAAAAAAAAAAAAAAATATAATATATATATGAGTCATATATATAAATATATATATATATATATATATATATATATATATATAATATATATATATATATATATATGTTACAAATTAACAACAGGAAATGAAAATTTGGGTGCAAATTTCGACTTAATTTGTATGCCATATTCGAAAATGGCTTGAAAGATAAAGCCGAAACTAGTCAGGATTTAAACTTAGTTTTTCATTTACCTGTGGTTAAGTGATATATGAATAAAATCTCAGAATGATAATAATAATATTATATATATATATATATATATATATATATATATATATATATATATATATATATATATATATATATATATATATATATATATATATATATATTTTTATAAAACGATTTACTTTTTGTATTCTTGTATATTTTTTGAGTGATAAATGCCTAGAATTCTTTGCTCCAATATTTTTAACTCTTTTTAGTATAAAGAAACTTCCTTCCTTCCAAGCGTTTTTCATTTAACATTTCTAATCGTCATTTAGCCCAGGGTAACTTATCTTTCCTAAACATTTATTCTTGTTTTAATCAGCTAATTGCAGAAATTATCTGCAAACGTGCTTAGATTCCTAAATTTCTTTGAACAGACTTAATCCGGAATATGTACCCTACAAAAACTATATTTCTTATTCCTTTATGAAGCAAAATCTTACATAACGTCCTTAATACTTCTAAAATTTTTGCTAATCGTCCATAAATAAAAATCATATTTGAAAAAACTATTATTATAATAATTTTTTCAAGAAAAATTACTTTTTGCAAAGTGACTTTTCCTATTAGGTTTCTCAGTCTGCTAAGGACCTGCTAAAATAAGTTTTCCAACGAAAACACTACTGAAAACTTGTCCCAGTTTCCCTCGAAGCGCCCGTGTTAATATTAGTGATGGTTGTGGCAGCCGTAGGGTGCTATACTTGGCCGTGATTGCCGCCCTCCGAGGAACCTTCCTCCACCTCCCACCCGCCCCCGCCCTCGCCCCCGCTCCTACTCCGCCAAAGGTGTTCCACCCACCCGCCCACTCAACCCTTCATTCCCAACTTTTTCCTGCTCGGTTCTTGTTCTCTCTTTCGTTGGCGCATACTCTAAATTGTCACTTGTTTGCGTCTCTTGGTCTTTTCTCTGTGTATGTTTCTCTGGCTGTTTCTTTTTTATACTTTATTCATCTTTCTATTTCTTTCTTCTTTTCTTTCTGTGTATTCCCAGTGAGACTCGTTTGCACTCTCTGTACCTATCCTTCTCTCTCTCTCTCTCTCTCTCTCTCTCTCTCTCTCTCTCTCTCTCGTTATATATACATATATATATGTGTGTATAATAAACATAAATATATATACACATATCAATTTATATATATAAATATATATATATATATATATATATATATATATATATATATATATGTATATCTGTATAATAAATATAAACATACATACACATATCAATATATATATATATATATATATATATATATATATATATATATATATATATATATATATATATATATATATTATATATTTCACTGTCGCTATCTGTTTTCCTTCCCCTCCGGAATTTATTCTTGTAACTTCAGTTTCCTTCACCTCATTTAATGATCCACTCATCCTGAGACCATCCCCCTTCTCTCTGGCCCCTACCTCCATCCCCCAATCACCAACCACCTCCCACTCCTCCTTCTCCTCACTGACGATGTTCAGCCATTCTGCCAAACCGTCTGGAAGACCGAAAAAAGAAAAAAAAAATCTTCCCACTCATCGTCTCCCGGTCTAGCCTAGGTCGGGAGAGGAGAGAGAGAGAGAGAGAGAGAGAGAAGAGAGAGAGAATCGATGTGCGAGCAATGCGGAAAAGGAAAAGTAACATCATTGCTTAGGAAGGAACGTCCTTAACGCCCACCCTTTCCCCACGCCCCTACCATTCCCCAACCCCCTCGCCCCGCACCACCCAACCACCACCAGCCCTCCTCCATCTTCACTCTCTCCAATCCTCTTGTTGAATTTTTTCACTTTCTCCATCTTAGGGTGCTTTTAATAATTCACCTTCGCAGTCAAAAGGATGACACCTGATGTACAGTATGTAATTTTCTGATTTTAGTCAATTTACTCCTTTTTTATTTTTATTAACTCATCGTTGGAAGGTAAAGTCTCCCAGCCCACTCTCCTCCTCACCCTTCCATCCTCTCCAACCCACTTGCTGAATTCTTTCAGCTTCGGTTTGCATTAGCACAGATTACTACTCCTCTTCAAGAGCAAATGGAAGGGCAAATATAGAGTTTCCAAATTACTTCACAAAATTTTTCTCCGCCGAAAATAACCTCTTTGCATTAACATCATTGAAATTTCCTTCGCATATCTGAATTTTACCAGAATTATACTGAACCACATCTTTCCTCGAAACTTTTTTTTTTTTTTTCAGCCACCATAAAGAAACGGTCTCAATAAACCAGCAAAAAAAAAAAAAAAGTAAAAAGATGGAGATAAATTTTATGAGTTACCTGGACCAGCAAAACTTCTGGCGCCAAAAAGCATGCAGGTTTTGCTAGAGAAAAGGCACCGGCTAATTTTAGCAGCACACCGGTTGGACTCATCTCGTTCCTCTAGAACATTTGCTCGACTTATATTATTAATATTTAGACTTCCGGTCTGCAGGCGTTGTCTTTCGTCCTCTATGAAAGAAAAAAAGTGACTGAAGGACGGTTGGTATGGGGGTTTAAAATCAAGTTTGTGGGTGTGTACGAGTTTGTTAAATTCTGAAATTATACAGGAAAGGGAGACACAGAAATCCGCCATTAATGGGCGTTCACGAGTTGGCACCAGTCTTTAAATGCATATTGGCACCGATGTCGAGATGGTTGGATATTACTTATATTCCATGAGTCACTGGTGCTGAATACCTTCAAAGGTCGACTGTATATGGAAGAATGCTGGTAACGTTAGAAACCCGAGGAGAATTGGGTGGAAGACGGCTCAAGGAAGCCAAAAAGCTGTATAATGGAGATGACATGCAGATACTGTATTAGACAGATCAAATTTGACGTACTGTACAATTACGACGGGATGTATATCAAGAACATTCATACGTGATGTACAGCTGCTTTAAGAAGAATAAAGGTACATGAAGAAACTACAAAACTGCAATGGAATTCACAATTACAGAGAATCGATCGAGGAGATGCAAATAGTTCATGAAAACAGAAAATGTTCAAGGAAGTTGAATAATTAAGCAGGAATGCACAACAAGAAAGTCGATGAACGAGATAAACTTATTCAAGAAATAGTATGGTAAATGTTTAAGGAAGTTACATATTTACAATGGAGTGCATGACATTCGTAAGAAACGATGCATGAAACATTATAGTTGGTTCTAGACAACTCAAGAGTAAATATCGAATGAAGTGGGTTGAAATATGGTGGCACCCGTAGGCAACAAAAATTGATAGTCTCGTAAACGTTAGCAACGTGTAGATTATAACTGATTCACAGGAATGATTAATGGAGGCTAAGTGTAAGTAGAGAAAAGATAATTACACGTCATTTATCTTACGAAGCTGCCGGGATGGTGCGCACTGTTGAGAGCCATAATGTATCCCGAAGTGAAATGTTGAGAAAGTATTATAGATAACGTTGACACAGAAGACAATTTTTATGGTCTCCCCTAAATGATCGCTTGGATAAATCGAGTTAACATGACAGCTAGGAATGCTGTAGGGCCACGTAAAAGTCACAGAGCGGATCCATTGCTCTTGCTGGTTCCCTCATGACTGGGGAAGTTAAATGGGAATGAAAGAATAACCGTGGAAAACGCTGAGATTAATTCTTTGCACAGTATATGCGGAAGGAGGCTTGAAAAGGTGTGAAATGCAGATATGCATCGAAATGATGAAGAGGTTAGCTTGGGTGAAAGGAGGGATCACGTGTGTTAAAGAAAACTGGTCACGCAGAGAGAATGGTGCAAGGCAGGCTGGTGAAAAGTGTGTATGACTCCGAAGTGAATTCTGGTTCTCTGATGACTCTTAGCGACCAAGCCAGGTCAATGCAACGTGGTAAAAGCCACATTTTTGTCAAACGCGTGTCCCCAGATGGCCCAAATTCGTTCTAATAAACTTTTTGTTCGAAGATTTGGCATTTGCCTCAACACTGAAAACGTAAGGTGTATTTTGAGAATAGATGTCTCATGGAATGTGACTGGGAATAAACTCTCAAGATTATTAACATCTTTCTTTGCTCAGTAAGTAGAGCGTAAGGAGAGGCCAACGAATCGAATGAATTAATATCCTTGACGGCAATGTAAGAAGAGAGTTAGGATCCTGTAAATACACACCGCTGATCACATGCACACACATTCATACATATATATATTGCCTTAAAAGCATAGGTGTATGAGTGGATCAATGTTTATGAGGATCTGTGCATTTCCTATGTCCCTAAATGTGTCTGACTTTAACTGTATGTAGTTGGAAGAGAGAAAAGATTAATTCAGAAAGAAATGCGAAAAATATTTAATTCTTTGCAAACGTCTGGTACCTAACTGATAAATAAGATTGCGAAACAAGACAGCGAGAGAAACAAAGTAGGAGAGAAAGAATCCATGTAAAGGTTCAAATACATATATATATATATATATATATATATATATATATATATATATATATATATATATATATATATATATATATATATATACACATATATATATATATATATAGTGTATAAATATATGTGTATATGTACAAACCCACGGAACAAAAAGCAATAGTTTTATTATCTCCTTAAGAAAACATACACATCCTTTCATGCAAATGATATACTCAGAAAAAATAGATAAAAATGAAATTAATAATTCAGTACAGCTACGAGAACAATGACAAACAAATGAAACCACGACTACAGGAACAGTATTTTTCTTCATTTAAAGAATGAAGAGGGATTGATCAATTTTTGTAACTGAAGTCTGACGGTATTTGCTAAAACAAAAATTTTTAATATTAACTTTCCAAGACTTTCAGGATACTCGTACACTATATCATGCATTTCCATTTTAATAATGAATACTGAAGAGCCTCCCGAGAGTCTGGTTTGAGTTTCTGATGACCTGAATCTTGTGGATGCGGCTGCTTTCCTTGTGCTCTCCCACTGTGCCAAAAATCTTTACAAAATCAAATAAAACAATCTTTACAAACTCAAATAACACAAACATAAAAAGCGCTCCCGCTGGCGGGAACGTCGACCCACTCCCGTAAAAGTTGGATGGATAAGATAAGCTACAATTACGCCTATGCCTAAGGACACCAGTCGTTGCCGTGCATAACCAGTCCCTCACTGGGTGGAACCGCAACCTTCAGCATGAAGATAAATCAAGCCAGCTAAAGATTGCGGCATCAGGATCTTCTGCCGGAACAGATTTGTCATTTCCATATGCAATCCTAACACGTCCCCTAGTGGGAGGTCCCGTGGGTTTTGACTAAACAGTCGCTCCCAAGGCAGTGGAGCTACACACTGGCACGAGAGACTTCAAGTTGTACACCAAGACCAAGGGTGACCTGGGGGCAGCTGCAGTAGAAGGCAACAATGCAACCTCATTCTATTCTTCAGCAGAAGCTTTGCAACCAGATGCAGTTTAATTCCAGTAATCACAAGAGAATGAATATGTATGTAGTATGCACAGCATATAATATAAAAAATACAAACTTGTGTTTATACATACATACATACATACACACACATATATACATACAGTATATATATGTATGTATGTATATACTGTCTAAATACATCCATTCTTAATAAATAATAATAATAATAATAATAATCATAATAATAATAATAATAATAATTATTATTATTATTTTTATTATTATTATTTTTATGCTGTATCCTAGTATTTCCCATTCTGAAGTTCCTCATGCCTATCTGCACGCCTAATTCGCATCCGTCCATACATATTCTTGTCCTGACGACAGCTTAATTATGCAACGAATCAATCATCCATACATATTCCCAGCATCCGACCATCTGCTAAATTTCGTATGAGCACAAGAGGCTCGGATGCATACATGAATATATGAATCTCATGCACAAAGGAAGGGCCAAGGAAGGAGAAGTTACGACGCTGCAGGAAAAACAAGTTTCACCTCATAACTTGCATGTCGGAGGAGGAGAAGGCGAGGAATAATAAGGAGCAGGAGAGAGAGAGAGAGAGAGAGAGAGAGAGAGAGAGAGAGAGAGAGAGAGAGAGAGAGAGAGAGAGATTTTAATTTAGATGTTAGGGCCGGACGGTATTGCAATCTGGGCCTTAATTATGATCAAGTGCATTATTAAATAATAAACAAGAGACCAGACACTCAATGCCACCAAAAGAGCAAATGCAAAAATCTGAAATAAAAACACGACATAGCAACTGTCACAAGGGAAACGACACATACCTCAAAATTAATGAAAACATTATCCAATCCGCGTTATCGTTGCCAAGAACCAACAATTAACATAGACTAAACAAGTAAAAAAAATGCGCCGAAGTTTCTTCGGCGCAATCGAGTTTTCTTTACAGCGTATAATGCTGTATGAGCCGCGGCCCATGAAATTTTCAGCCACGGCCCGGTGGTGGCCTGTCCTATAGCGTTGCCAGACTCACGATCATGGCTAACTTTAACCTTAAATGAAACAAAAAATAACTACCGGGGCGAGAGGGTTGCAATTTGGAATGTTTGATGATTGGGGGGTGGATGATCAACATACCAATTTGCAGCCCTCTAGCCTCAGTTGTTAAGATCTGAGGGCGGACAGAGAAAGTGTGGACGGAGAGGCAAATAGCCATCTCAATAGTTTTCTTTTACAGACAACTAAAAACTGAATTTCTTATGGTTGAGTTGAAATGGAAAAATTCTCAAAAAAGTCACCCGGAAGTGAGAAAATGGTGCCTGGCAATTAATTCAGGGCTAACCACTTTTGACATGGAGTGTCATAATGCAGTCTTCAAAGGAGATAAACAAACATACCAAGTCGATGACGACGCTAGAGAGCTCATCTTAAAAACAACCTTCCTTTACTCCTAAGAAATGACGGTACTTATTTGCATGCAGTGGGCCTGCATGTAAATGAGCTTGCGTAAAAAGACATGCACATACAAATCCACACATGCACAGACTATATAATTATATATATATATATATATATATATATATATATATTATATATATATATATATATATATATATATATATATATATATATATATATATATATATATATATATATATATATATATATATATATATATATATATATATATATATATATATATATATATAAACTGTGAGTGTTGGCACAAGTGCAAACAAATGATTATACATTAAGACTTTTTAAGAAATGACAACACTAATCTTTCAAATATATAACTGTTGCAGCTCCATCCATTCGCTCTGCAATGTTTTTCATCCTCCTCTGCTGCCGCCTTCTATTTCTTAGAATTCAGCTCGCCGAAGGCGTTGCAAGAATACACCGATCACACTTGGCATAAGTGGATGGGCACATATACGTCTGGGCAGTCATTAAGTTTATGATTAATGCACGCGCTGTCTGCTGGTTCGGCAAAATGAAACTTACGTTTTCATTATGAGAGACTGACGGAATGTATACATCCATCTAACGCAAACGCCTTCTAGCTGTTACACGTTTAAGATAACATTCTTAATGACTCGAGTGCATTTCACAAGGCGAGTGAAGATTAAAAAAAAAAGAAAAGTAAAACCTGCGCCGAAGTTTCTTCGGTGCAATCGAGTTTCTGTACAGCGTATAATACTGTATGAGCCGCGGCCCATGAAGCTTTCAGGCCCGGTGGTGACCTGGCTTATAGCGTTGCCAGACGCACGATCATGGCTAACTTTAACCTTAAATAAAATAAAAACTACTGAGGCTAGAGGGCTGTAATTTGGTATGTTTGATGATTGGAGGGTGGATGAGTAACATACCAATATGCAGCCCTCTAGCCTCAGTAGTTTTTAAGATCTGAGGGCGGACAGAAAAAGTGCGGACGGACAGACAAAGCCATCTCAATAGTTTTCTTTTACAGAAAACTAAAAACTCATATTAGAATTAATGTCGGCGATCCATAAGTAAGTAGAGGAAACGTCTCTTTGAAAGACACTAGTTTTCAAAGAACAGACTCGGTTTTGGACTGTATTCAGTCTGACACAGTTATCTACACAAATTTAGAATAAATTCCAGAATGATTAAGCTGTATTTCAAAATACGATGAAATTTTTTTTGAACGCCAATATCATATTTTCAAGAAATACATAAGAGAGAAATGACCAAAATGGAATTTAGATTAATTATAGGGAAGTTATGTTACGACGAAGTTGAATGGAGTCCAAGTTCAAATTGAGAGTTGGACGACTTATTAGACGGAAATACTTTAGTCCAATGTCTTGTCCCAAAAAAACTGGAAATGCTGCTCAAAAAGATAAGTAAATAAGCAGTGCCAAACTCTTAGGGGACTAGGAGAAGCCTTAGCCAAGAAAACAATATTTTCCTTCCAGACAAGAGACTGACTATTCACATCGAAGTCCAGAATGGTGACAGAAAAGGAATGCTCCATTTCAAAATTTCCTAAAATTTTTCATCAAGAAGTAGAAGTATGATTCACAGATATAGGAAGAAAACAATATATTGAACTAGAATTCGGGAGAAGACGAATGAATACCAGAAAAAGTATCAAAGATACAAATAAGTAAAAAATGCGCCGAAGAAACTTCGGCGCAATCGAGTTTTCTATACATCGTATAATCAAGGTCACCGAAAATAAATTATCTTTCGGTGGTCTCGGTATAATGCTGTATGAGCCGCGGCCCATTAAACTTTAACCATGGCCCGGAGGTGGCCTGGCCTATATCGTTGCCAAACGCACGATTATGGCTAACTTTAACCTTGAATAAAATAGAAACTAGTGAAGCTAGAAGGCTGTAATTTGGTATGTTTGATGACTGGAGGGTGGATGATCAACACACCAATTTGCAGCCCTCTAGCCTCAGTAGTTTTTAAGATCTGAGGGCGGACAGAAAAAGTGCGGACGGACAGACAAAGCCGGCACAATAGTTTTCTTTTCAGAAAACTAAAAATGATACGGCCACAATAACAGAGTAGATTCCAGTGCACAGAGCATTCTAGTGTTGAATTATCTGTTGAGTGTAGACGCTATATTTCTCTCCTTGTTTCTAAGTAATGCTGTTCACACTGGAAGCTATCCACGCGGAATGATACTCAGTGCAAGAAGTACCACCTCTGGAAGAAGATAAGGGGCCAGTTGCAAGTGACCGAAAAATGTAACTTGGCAAGGTTGTTGTCCAGTGGGGAAAAACTTGTTGCTCAGGTGTAGAAATTAAGTTTCCTTTTCTCTCTCTCTCTCTCTCTCTCTCTCTCTCTCTCTCTCTCTCTCTCTCTCTCTCTCTCTCTCTTTCCATCAGGTAACTTTCAAATATCTTATATGAGCTTTCATGATTTTATAAAAAAGAAAAGCTACAGAGCATTACAAAAACTGAGTAGCAATTAAGTGCTTCACTATAAAAAGTGTGTATGTATATATACATATATACATATGTATATATTTACATGTCAATACATATACAAATTTGTATGTACGTATATATATAAATATATAAAAAATATAAATATATAGACAGTATATACATATATATATATATATATATATATATATATATATATATATATATACATATGTATATATAACACACACACACACACACACACACACACACATATATATATATATATATATACAGTATTTGAACAAAACTACAGTCACGAAGGAAAAGTGAAACAATTGAGACTCTAAGTACTTTCGTCTTATCACTTGCCTTTGTTGCTGTAACTTTGCTCGTATATCATCGTGTATTTATCTCCTTCGTGATTTAAAATCAATCAATCAATCATTTCCTGGTATTTAAAATCAAATATATTTATAAATATATATATATATATATATATATATATATATATATATATATATAAATATATATATATATATATATATATATATATATATATATATATATATATAATGTATATATACATACACATACATACAGCGAGTGCGTCATTGTGTGTGGGTGTTCAACATTTCATTGCGCTAAAAAGTATAATGTTAAATATGAATAAAACTACTGCTGTACAGAAAACACAGTTCCAGTAAACGATTTCTGCATAACTCCTTTAAAGAAATTCATCATAAATAGATCATTTATTACTATAAGCGAAGATGAAAATAAATCTGCTAAAATCTGCTCTAATTACCACCACCGGACATGACAGATTCAGTAACACTTACCGACGATCAACAGCACAGAACTTATAAATCCCCAAGGCTTACCTAAAAATGAAAAATATTAAAAATGAATAAATGGATGTCTAAAGTAAGTGACAAAATGTCTTTTCACTATAAAAAACAAATTTAAAATTTCTACATAACAGTGTAAGGAAAAGTTTATAAGAACTTAAAAGAATAAAAACCAATTCAAATGAAACTAAAAATTCAACAGAGAATATGATGCTGTTTGTGTCAGTACCGAAAAACAAAATTACAAGAAATATGACATTGATATATTTAATTACATCACTGAAGCTTGAATCCATGAAGAGAAGGAATTCTAGATAAAATTAAAATAATGACCATAAGATATTCTCCCCACTTTGCAATTTAATGACTGTATAAGTGAGATAAGAGAGAAATTTTACCTTATCTCTCTCTCTCTCTCTCTCTCTCTCTCTCTCTCTCTCTCTCTCTCTCTCTATATCTATATATATATATATATATATATATATATATATATATATATATATATATATATATATATATATATATATACATAGGTATATATACAGTACATATGTATATATATACATATTATATACACACACTGACAGAGACATACAGAGAAGATAATAAAACACACAGTTGAAAGTTAAATAACACAAACCAAAAGCTGATCATGTTAAACGTTAGCATATAAACCAACTTTTATTTTTCATTTTTAAATCTTACCAATTACGTGACGTTATTTGGCGAAACGCCACGCATACTTGTATCTGCTGAACACCCCCTTGGTTAAAGTCTACGGGAGGTTCATTTCTACTTCGGTGAACGTTATATATTAGGTACCTACAGGGCTTAACAACTGCAAGTAAAATACATATATCCAAGCACAGACATGAATTTTTTAATTTATACGCGCGTCACTTTTATCATCACAAATACATCATTAATATCAGTCTCGCTCTCTCTCTCTCTCTCTCTCTCTCTCTCTCTCTCTCTCTCATCACACACACACACACACACAAACACACACATATGCAACCAGCTGCAACCCACAACAGTCGACTATGTACTTCATAGTCACAGCGGCATAAAGAATATTTAGACAGAGTTTAGGGATCGTACACTGGTCACTCACTTTGTGAGCCGGACGCGCAACTCAAACGACAGAGAGAGAGAGAGAGAGAGAGAGAGAGAGAGATTATCTAGAAACGTCATGTCCCTCTCCTTCCGAAATAACAATATAAAAAGTGTGGCAGAACCAAGCAAGAAACGATCTCAGCTTCTCAAGGCCACATAAGGCATTCACATCAGTCGACGTAAAAACACCAACAGCAGAAGATGTACCACCAAAGTATGGAAGAATCTTCCTTTTTTTTTATCTCCACTACCGCCTTTGGAAGGGGTTTTCGTCGATGTATGCGTTAGCATGTTGTTTTCTCTTTAGGGTCCATGGTTATGAAATAATACGATTCATGGGTCATAAAAAATTGATTTCTTACCAAAAATTTCGATTTCTTACGTTATATTTAACATTCATTTTCTTCTGGTAAAATATATCAATAAGAAAGAATTCCTTGGTAGTAGTCAAGGTATGTATTTATAAATTGATACATAACAATATCAAATAAGCATTTGGAGAACTGAATAATTTCTTTAGCAATGAATTATTTCCCACTAACCGGAAGACATCTTGAGATAAAAACCAGATAGCTGTCACTACCACCTTCACCCTCTATTAGTTATTCCATAACAAACGCTCCTTGCATAATACTTTCATTTACATTGTCTCCATGAGCCCATATCGATTTATCACCAACGGTACGTTTATTCCCTTAAACACAATGTGTCTGTGGCATTTACATCTACGATGCACGTAATCTCACGTTAATGTAATGAAGTCCTGACATTCTAACACTCCTGCTTCTTCTGATTCACTATCAGTCCAGCTTTTCTTGGTTTCTCTCCTTCGCTCCTTCCAAGATCCCGAATTACACAGCTGTTACGGCACTCTATCTTATACCACATTAGTGGACACTTGGAAGAGCACACATCACTCCTTCCCAAGGGAGATATACTCTTTGGATGTTTAGGCATAACAGGAAGACGAACGAGTATTAATATGTAATACAGACATCTACAAGGGTAAGCTGCACAAGGCTATACATATCTAGTCAGAGTAATTATTATGAGAAAAGAATGGCTGAAAGAAGAAATTAAGGATTTAATTTTGACAACTAAAATTCCGACAATTACGAACGATCAACAACCATTCATGAAATGTACAAAAACATTTATACCCAGAGATAATTTACTAATCGAGTTTTATCATTCCAGTAACCGACCAACTAAGAACTCCTCCCTGAAGTGAAAAAAAAATGTGAGGAGTTAAACTTGAAAAAAAAAAAATGTAAGGAGTTAAACTTATCTGACGATATAACATAATGTCAGGTAATTAAACGAACATATTGAAGGAGATGCCCACGATATCATGAATATACACAGCCACGCGCATGCACCATTCTATAAATATCACGAGAGGGGAAACGGCCAACCAAACAAACTGTACCACCAAAAATGAAACAGTTTCATTACATAACGCCTAGTGGACACAACGCACCATCTTCTAAGAGCAGAGTCTGCCTCCGTTGGTCCATCCCGACACGTTTGCAGAGGACCTGCAGCATGTCACATGACACATCTCAGGGGAGATACTTAAGACCCAGTTAGTTCTCTGACCAATGACAAAAAGACTGAGGTCTTTACATTTGGCAACATTTATGATGAGAACACCTTGTCCGGGCGACTTGGGCGAGGACGCACGAACACACAAATGTCCTTTTGAACAGCACAGTGACAAGGATTCACTTGCTGAGGAGGCCAAATGATCGACTTGGCGAAAGCTTCCTTGTGCATAAGCAGCTACAAGTTTATATGCTGTGTATAATACTGCAGGCTTTTTATGTTTTCAAAACACATGAAAGTGATGGTGATCATTAACAATGAAAATAACAAATGGTAAAAAAAAAGTATTCACGGTTTCTCGCATTTGCGGCAGATTTTTCCGTGCTAAATCTTTGTGCAAATTTGACCTTTCCAAGTTGTGTTATAAAAAAAAAATGGGTGATATCACAGAAAATTATGTGAGAATATGAATACCTTTAACTAACAGCTCAGTTAATTATTAATGCCATTAAAAATAATCTTATGTAGCAACAGGAAAAGACAGCTTTCATCAACATAAACAAACACACAACTGGCAGATTTATCGGCTAAATGAATAAACAGATAAGTTATTCATATTACTTCCTAAAGTCCTTCAGTCATGAACAAACAAACAACGTTACCACGAAAGCCACATCAGGGAATCTGAAACTCCCGAAAAATCTTTTGTTCTTCTCCTTCCTCTTTTGGAGAGGGGAAACAAAGAAAACGGTTAATAGTACCTTTGGGCTCTCTGACTCGAGGCCTTCGATTTGTTCTTGAGTGCTTCGATTTATTCTTCAGGCCTTCGATTTATTCTCGAGACCCTCACTATATTCAGTTCCTGCTAGATAAGTCTTCTGTCCTTGCATATATTTCAACAATGGCGGCAAAAACAACAGCAGAAGAAGAAGAGAAGAAGAAGAAGAAGAAGAAGAAGAAGAAGAAGAAGAAGATGATAAATTTCCCAGTGTATAACAAACCACAACCACTCTTGTTTTACCAATAAAACACAACCACTCTTTTCTTTTACAAATAAAACACAAGCACTTTTGTTTTACCAATAACACTCCAAACTTCAGCTTTCCTGAACTCTACGAACTTTATACACCCAATTTCAACCACACGTATAATTTTTTTTTATTTATTTCTATATAGGCTAAAATTAAATATCTTTGATAAACCTATGTTATGCTGCTAAAATATCTAAAATGACGGAATCTAATAATAAAAGCCTTCATAACTACTTAATGGTACAATTTTTGAAGGAAATTAAACGCCTCACGTATTATCTTAATAACGATTTGACACAAGTAACCATAAAAAAAGTGAAATTATGTCTACAGATTTCTTATAATTAAAAGATTCTACACTGTCAACATAGGTTATAATATAATCAGCATCATTGTTACCATGAAAATGGAACTACGATAAAAAAAAACTGAGGTTAAATAGTATATAATAATGATGAAGGTCACAACAACGATAATAACTATGGTTACCGACAAATTGGCAAGTAAAACTGAAATAAATACTACAGCATCGTAAACGATATGTTTCGTGGTCTTCGTCAATCCTAGGCCTTTTGCCAGGAAACAATGAAACTAAAAATATTCTACTGAAATATCAGAAAATAGAAAATAACTACAGCAAAACCGGCGAATTAATGAATGAAAAAAAAAAAGTGAAACAGAGTGAAGTAAAAATAAAAAACGCAACTAATCAATAAAGTAAATATACAAAATTCCCACCCGCCTTCGCGGCCCCTTCCGGGAAAAGATTGAAGCAGACAATAAAAAAGGCAAGACAAGACAAGACAAGGCGACGGGAAAGCTAAAAGGAAGATAAGGAAACGGTCTCAGAATAATTCTAGACGGATTGATCTCATTACGACTTGCACCAGCACCGCCACATCGCATGGGGCCAACGACCTGCTGGGCCTTTTTCGGCGGACATATTATTCATCTAGGGATATTTATAAAACTCTTGACATAAGATATAACAGAGAACCATGTAGAAAACGGGAAGAGAAAACGGGAATTCGGATGCTTCGCCGACGTGATGAACATGGATTATATAAAAATAAAATAAAACAAAAACTACTAATTTTGTCAACTTCATAGTTCCATTTCATCGTACCTAATTCATTCATTATTTGCTTAGGCGACTATGAATCTTTCTTCATGAGTAAATGAAGGTATTTATACAGTATATGAATAATGACAGTGCATGAACGTCTATGTATTTAAGCATACGTGTACATATCGAAGGTTTATTTATATATAAGGAAAATAAAATGTATCAAACACGAGAGTTAGATGTTTGTAACGAGGTACAATGTATTAATAAATCCGGTTTTGGTAGTTAACTTAGTAATAGTTAAACAATACCAAAAAGGGTCAAGATTTAAAAGAGCAAAGAAAAAACTGATCCTATTAAAGAACAGCCAGTTCCTCTCTTCATGATATTCTACACGAAATTTACTGATAGCAACAGTAATACCACTAAACAAAAATAAAATCGCAGCAGCCTCTTCCTTCATTAGCCTCCTAACCCTCTCACCCAACGCAGGCCCTTAGAAGCATCATGTCTGGTTCTCTGCATCAGAGTGATTCTCCCATTTCTTGTGGGCATAAATAGCTGCCAAAGATCCAAAGGGGGGGTTAGGGAGGGAGTTGGGGAGGAGGCAAGCGATGGGGAGGGGAGGGAACAGCTGATAGGAAGCACCGGGCAGGGGAGAAGGGAGCGTCGTCCCCTGCTCCAGCACATGCGCCTCATGATATACTTTGATTAAGCCACAAGAGCTAGCATTTAATCGCGCATGCTCTCATGAATCTCCATATAAACTGAATGTGCGATCATCAAATACATTTTTTTCTCTCTCTCTCTCTCTCTCCTCCCCTTCATATGCATATAATATATATTTCATATATGTAAATAACTGCAATCTACCAAACACATTAAAACGACCTATTGGACGAACGAAACTGAATGATTTAGGTACATATAAAACGATATATATATATATATATATATATATATATATATATATATATATATATATATATATATATATATATATATATATACATACATATATATAAGTATATATAATACATACACACAGACACACACAGACACACACAGACACACACACACACACACATATATATATATATATATATATATATATATATATATATATATATATATATATATATATATATATATATATATATATAATATAATATAAGAAAACACGTTTTCAGTAATAACAGTTGTATAAACACTACTTTCATGAATTAAACTTGACAGTGAAATAAAAAGAAAGAAAAGAAAATCCGGACTCCCCCTTCAAACTGGGCGTAATGGAGCTTATGGGCAGCTAATCACGATTATCAATGGAAAATTACAATATACGGCAACTTTCTCGCAAGTCCTGAAACCACTTACTATACATACATATAACCCTGATCAATATCATTTTACCCTTAAACATTTCGTACACGTCATTTCCACCAATCATGTATAAAATCGCATATAATATACACGCTTATGTCAATGTATTTCTATGTACAACCTCATATGACGGGTTTTGTTTACTTTAAGAATAAAAAACACTGAATATATATATATATATATATATATATATATATATATATATATATATATATATGTGTGTGTGTGTGTGTGTGTGTGTGTATGTATATATACTGTATATGTGTGTGTATGTATATATATATATATATATATATATATATATATATATATATATATATATATATATATATATATATAGATCTATTACAACACCATGAAGGATCCTTCATTCATTCATGGCACACACATTCCCAACGATGCCCACTATAAAAAATTATCATCAACCGAAGGTCGCAAAGCAACATGTTTTGCAACAAGGCAGCCATGATCCATTTTAATCCGTTACATTTACATGATGATTAGACCCCAATTCTACAGCGTTGCCAACCATGACCGAATGTGACTGAAAAGCAGCTAATGCGGCGCTGCTTTGCAGGGTCACAACTTACCCTCCCATGACGTCACAGCACAACGCAAGGAGGTGTTATGACTCCCACCCAGTCATCCTTTACCCCGCCCCCCACTGCCCAATCCCTATCCTAGTCCCAGGTTGCACCGGGGACAATGATTCATGGTTTGAGACGATAGACTCTTCTCATTTCTCACACATAAAAGATGAAGGTGTCTCTTGCTTGCCGAGTATTTCCTGAAAGCTCAGTAGGCATCAATGTGAACGTTAAAAAATGAGTTTATCGTTTTATGTTTTCCACTGGTTATCGTTAACCCAATCGTTCTAATGTGCATTATGTTTAACAGTACATTTTTCAATAAGCGTGCGAGCGCACGCGTACACACACACACACACACACACACACACACACACACACATATATATATATATATATATATATATATATATATATATATATATATATATATATATATATATATATATATATATATATATATATATATATATAATATATATATATATATATATATATATATATATATATATATATATATATATATATATATATATAAATATATATAATATATATATATATATCAATATTTTGGCTCCAGACCAAAAACAACACAACGGTCACCTACATATCAATATTTTGACTCTATTCATGTATGTATGTATGTATGTATGTATGAAACCAAATTAAAATAAAGAGTCATACCTGAAACATAAAGTAAGGGCAATTTCACCCACGAGGAGTGGCGAGATTCAGTTCCACTCTATCATAAAAAGGCAAGCATAATAATAATACTAATAATAATAATAATAATAATAATAATAATAATAATAATAATAATAATAATAATAATAACTACTATCATCATAAATCCACCAAGTGCTCCAACATTCATAATTAATATGCCTACAACGCCATCAGTTTGCATATGAAAAATATGCCAAAACTCAACGAAGTCACATTTATAGAAAGACAAAGCATACAAAATAAATATATAACGACGCCGCAGTCACAATACGACAGGAGCCGATTAAAAAAATATTGTTAATGATTCCCTTTATAGCAAGAGATGACATGGCATCTCTCGTTTAATATTCACCGCAATGTGAGTATTATAATTACAAATGACCTTATCATCGCCCGCATTACTGCTGTTGTCTGAATTCTGGGATATAAGTAATCTCTCTCTCTCTCTCTCTCTCTCTCTCTCTCTCTCTCTCTCTCTCTCTCTCTCTCTCTCTCTCTCTCTCTCTCTATCTATATATATATATATATATATATATATATATATATATATATATATATATATATATATATATATATATATATATATATATATATATATATATATACCAAAAAGATGTCAAAGTCACTTAAGTTGACCATTTTTCCTCTTCTCCAAAACAATCACAAATCACACATTTAACATATATTCTTTTATAATAATATGTCCTAGGTATTTCCTTCGTACCACTCCTTATGCATCATGCAGTAGTTTTTATTTAACTTGGCTCTGTTTTTCTCACACACGGACTGTCTACTCTGGGGAAACTTGCTGGGCATATTCATGAGATTTTGAATTATACCTTAGCAAGGTAAGTTCATCATTAATAATAATAAAAATAATGATAGCAGCAACAGCAGCACCGGAGGCAGTAATAGTAATTTTAATGGCTTCGTTGAGAGACGTGGAGTTTCCGCAGGAGCAAATAGATAAAGGAAGGCAAAAGAAAAAAAAACCGGGGCGAAGAGAAGAGCCAACATGCTGAAGGCGAAATCAATGACAGGATGCATGGCGAATGCAGCGTTGCACAAATCACGACACCAGTTGCCAAAGAAGAAATTCACACTATGATGACTGACCGTTTGTCAATGCAAGCACACTGGTAGGAACACGCAGTAATAAGCAAATACAGTAAACAGATATCTATCACCATGCGCAAAGAGAGAGAGAGAGAGAGAGAGAGAGAGAGAGAGAGAGAGAGAGAGAGAGAGAGAGGGAGAGAAGGCACAAACATCTCTTCAAGCTTGTCAGAAGGGAAGTGCATTAGCACATATGCTAAAATCATACATCAAGTTTGAATAATGTGATGATTACTGACTACAACCAAAGTAGAGACTTCATACATAAACACAAGTATACACACACTCATGTGTACTATATATACACATATGTATATATAAATAATTATATATATATATATATATATATATATATATATATATATATATCATAATATATGTATATATATATATATGTGTATATATACATATATATAATATATATACATGTATATATATATATATATATATATATATATATTTATAAATTATATATATTTCTACAACTAGCTACATCCCTTAATACGAGTGTCTTCAGCGGAAAATTGGTGAATATAGTTAGTTACTGCTGAATTCATCTTTTAACTACTGAATCAAGGATGAACCCCAAGGGCAGAAAGCCCAACAGTATCAGCCAAAAATCGTACTGGAAGAAATATAAAAAAAAAAAAACAGGAACCTAGAAAATCTCCACAGAGCTTGTACGCAAGTGAAAACGCATACTTCTCCAACGCACCCTTTACGGGAGAAGTTGTAGACATGACTTCGGGACAGGCGAAATAAAACAGTGATACCAACACCATTGATGCAAAGGAAGCAGAGATCCGGGCAGAATGCACAGACTCATGAACATAAATATAAAAAATCAGCAAAGAAAAATTCTAAGACATAAAGTGGACCCACTAAAAACTCAAAGTAAAAACACCAAGGACCACTGTAAACGAAACAAAACCGACGGAACAATTTAAGGAACTTGGAAAACAGATTTTACATCACTGTATCCAATGCGGGCCCAACGATACGAGCAGAAAGATTACTGCTTTTTACAGGAGGATTGATCTAGATGTGATTCTGGTCAGTGCAACAAAAGTGAAAAAGGAAGAATCCCCAGAAAATTTTGGGTAGAAGTTTGACAGACAAAACAACAAGAAAGAAATAAATGCAAGGAGTGTAACTGCAAGAAGGAATAACCCGAGCATAAACATTGGGACAATTTCTCCGAAGATATATTTACTGTAAAAATAAGGTCAAAGAAAGGTCCTCTTCTGGACACACCATACCTGACCTTAATAAAGGCCTTTTCCTAGAGAAAACATAAGGAAAATACAGCAAAACAGCATGCCGGCGGGAACATGGACTATAACTTCAACGACGTTAATGGTGTAACGGTGTAGAGTTAGCCACATACTTATGACTGGGATTTGTGACATTACTAGGTTCCCACCCCTGATGATCAGACACTTTACTGGCAAACAGGCAGGCACACCTGCACTATTCCTTCAAGCAAGGTGACTTAACATCTTTTGATCCCCTGCCACTCTTGCTGACGCTCGCAAAAAAGAGTTTAGTAATACTCTTTACTCCAAGACCACGCAATGAACAAGCAGACTAAAATATCGCTAAAGAAATTACTGGAAAGAAAAAACTCTTAATAGAACGTCCATATAGGAACAAGAGATAAGGGGGTAGATGATCAGATGATGGAATGATCTGACAAGATTAACAGTGAAAACGAGCCCACATTACGACAAACCACCAAATTCTCAGCGGCATGAAAGGACTGAATTTGAGAGTGTCTATTGCCAGAGGCACACACTCGCTAATAGAATAGAACATGGGATAAAATTGCAGCGACAGACACTGACCTCATAAAACAGGATAGAGAAGCTACCAATGAAGGAGGAAAAGATCTCAAATATTGACCTAGACTAGGGGCTGCAACAGTGTGCTTCACCAGAACCTGTCTAAAAGAATTCAAAATGAACCAGAAAAGAAGTAAAAATAATAAATATCAACTGATACTGTAACAAAACCAAACCAATATCAATTATATGATCATCTGCAATAAATCCAATCAATCAAACTCACTCAACTATCAACTACGCTCATATATACCATCAATACTTTTAAACCTATTAAAAATCATGGCTGAAAAGCACGAATATTATATTTGTGGCATAAATATTCAGTTTTATGAAGCTTTTGCTTCATGCTATTAACTGGTACCATTCTGTAATATGCCATTTTTAGTTATAATCTCATTTTTCATTATTCTCTTATTAAATTATTGTTATTGTTAAGTCTCTACAGCGCCATATCTTTTTTTATTCACTATTTTTTTTTTTATTTCGAGCTCTTCATATCAGTTCTTATAGCGTGTTAGTAAATGCCCCAGCAAAAACTAAAAAAAAAAATCTAGTTTAAAAACATTCCTGAATTCTATGAAGAACACTAAAAAGTTAAAAAAAAAAAAAAAAGGGGTAGTGACAAATGAAATAAGAAATAAAAATTGTCTGCAGCGTTAGGGGCATTTTAGGCGCTGCTGAAGAGCCTTCTGTATGTATGTATGCATCTGCTTATGCTGTGGAAGTTTTCTATAGTGGGTGTAGGGATTTTTTCTTTTCTGGAGATACCCAATTCCCCCTGTTATGGGAAACAGCTTGCTGATGATAAAAAATATATATCTGTAATAATATAAATGGGTACCTTAGCTCTGGTTTAGATAGCTGGACTCGCATTCATAAGGTCCATGAATCAGTCCCGGACTGCCACTCAACAGTCAACCCAGAAGTGAATGTGTATTAGCAAAGTTGGAATCAAAGAAAAGGGTGATGGGCGAGCAACCTAATCCCTACAGACTTACTGAGAAACGGAAAGCCTTACACTTCTGGAACCGCCTCCTCTACAGGGGAAATGGTTTACGGTGAAAAAATATTTGAGTTGGAGAGAGCCAGGGAGTGAACTGGTTGTCATTGGGTGGTCTCAAGTGATATAAATATGAAACCTGCATTTCATAAAAAAAAAAAAAAAAATATTCCCTGCAAATAAACACACTTCATTAATAATGTAAAATCAGTTATATAGTTAATTATTTGATATCCTATGCCTTTGTCAAAACGTAGGTGTGTGTGTATATATATATATATATATATATATATATATATATATATATATATATATATATATATATATATATATATATATATATATATATATATATATAAAATTTATATATACATATATATATATATATATATATTATATACATATATATATTATATTATATACATATATATATATATATATATATATATATATATATATATATATATATGTATATAATATATACATATATATATACTGTATATAATGATAGAGTGAAAGCAAGTAAATACATCTCAGAACCTGATTTCTGCGCTATTCAGGTTATTTTTATCCGTCATTTTTGGCCCCAAATATCTAATTCCTATCTCGACGGCAGAAGTGCCTCGTGCGTGGCACTCAGTGCCAAAGAGAAATAAGGAATAACGACCCAAACATGAAAGAACTTCCCAGCAACAACGTTTCCTGTGCACGCACGCAATCGGCGATAAGAATCATAACACACACACACTCATTGCGAAGGAATACTTTTGCCACGAAAATAGGTTGCTCTGGATGGACACCACTACGTTCAAGTTTTATTTGTGTTTGTTACTGAAATCATGAATAACGTTTTATTTACAAGACAGAGAATATACAGACAAACTCTGCTGGAGAGAAGTAACATTAGCTGTTACAATACTTATATTACAAATTATTTACATCTGCATTAATACAGAATTTTTACGTAAGATTCCTGAGGAGATATATACTGTATATATATACATACATACATATATATAAATATACATATATATATATATATATATATATATATATATATATATATATATATATATACATATATACATGTATGAAAGGTTAAACCGTCACCACACAACCTTCACCAAGGAGACCTGATATGACCTTAATCTGACCTGAGAATCAGCTGTTTCCGAGGACCCTAGATCGGCAGGTTGCCTCGGGGTCACCACAGTACTGCTCATTATGAAATCTGATTTTTTCTGAAATTATACTCCACTTCCGATTTTTTTTTTTTCTAAGTCTTACGTATCCTTTACAGATATTTTCCTGCTGATATCTATATCCGCACCTAATAGACAAATCAGGAGTCATATAATTATTACCATATTTCTTAAATATGTAACTATTTTGATCATGACAAGCACTGTGCTGTTACACTTTAACACAAATATTTAATCACAAAATTTTCTTACAAGGTAACCGAAAACACTTCTTTTAAGCGACGTAGTGAATTGACCAATACACAATAATTGAAGATTTCTGTCCACTTAAATATTTCCAATTTTCATTTGTCAGCCTTAAATATTTTGTATTCAATTACACACTTTTAGATAATGTATTGAGTATTAAACCTGGATGTATGGTACCCAAATTGAGTTATTAGTCATGATTCTATCTTCCTTGAATATATAAATTTATGTACATGTGTGTGCCTCGGTTGTTTATTATGTATACTAATGTGTTTGTGTTACTTGTATATTCAAGAAATTCAATAAAACATTTTACATAAAAAAATAAATGTTAAAATATAAATCATTTAGATTTTCTCTTTCACTTTTCCTTCCTACTTTACGTATCAATATCAATAACCAAAAGAACTTAACATGACATCTACGTTAACCGAAATGCCGTCGACTTTTAAAAGAGAGCAGCAGAATTCAGGTTTCGTGTTTAGTGTAACCTGTCACACAAGTCATGGTTTTCTTCACGTATACTAACAATATCACATGACAGCAGGGACTTCAAAGGGCTCATGAATACCATCGGAAGGGCATGAACCTTGTGAACCCTGAAATTCTGTACGACTTTATCCGCCACACTACGATATGGATTCTTTGAATCGCGTCAACACAAACTTCTTCTTATCTGAGAAGATAAAGAAATCAGGGAATCCATAAATAAACTTTATATCACGAATATTGTCTCTGTAGAGCACAGAGCCTTCAAGACACAATAACAGAGCAGTTCCAAGCACATGCAGGGCGTGCTTCGCTACAACTGTCACCCGGTAACGAAGTTCCTCCACATGTAAACAATCGAAGTCGAAGAAAGACAAACTTCCATGTAAGACCAGACTCTGGTGTGTTGCAGACGAGAGAAAACTGACAGACACGTCTTGTCGCAACGATCCTCTCCGCAACGCCCCTTCTAAGTCTGTCATCAACACGATACACGACACGAACGTTTGTTAACACCTGACGTTTCCGTTCCAACGTTCCGGATCGAAGAGGGGCGTTGACGATGGTGGTATGCGACCGACCGAAGTCGAAAGACTGAGTTCTTTCTTTGACGAGATCCACAGGTCTGCTGGTCACTCAGACCCCGGGGGAGGGCCAGGGAAGGGGACAGGGGGTGGGGATGGTGGAATGGGATACACAGGATAGAGGGGAGGGGGAAGGATGTATGTAGAGGGGGTGTTGCAGAGGATGACCTTGGTGGGTTATGACCCTCCACGGTTGGGATGGTGGAGGAGTCAGGGGGCGAGTTCCAGGGAGGAGGAGAGAAGAGGGTTAAAGAGAAGGGTTGGTAGGATGAGGAACTCTCTCTCTCTCTCTCTCTCCTGCTCTCTTTGTCGGGTGCGTGTGATATCCTTAACATTCCATATCTATTTTTATCTATCATCGTCGGCAATGAGAAAACACCCCTTAAGGTTATGAAAATAACTTTCATTATTACATACATGAACCCAGACACAAATCATATGACATTCACCCCCTCCTCTCCTCTCTCTCTCTCTCTCTCTCTCTCTCTCTCTCTTCCCGCAGTGCCACACAGGATCAGATCAGATGGTTTTACCCACTTTCACCTGGTCTCAACCATCTGGTTCAACCACCTGCGCAACCTCTACCTATTCCAACCCTCCTCCATCCCTAAGACCATCTTAAACCTCTATACGTCACAGACACCGCAATTACTAGGGGATAAATCAGATATCACATGACAAAATTACGTGCAATGGAGATCGTGCTCTCTTTCTCACTCGCGAAATGCTTTTCACTTGCGGCCACCGCTTGACCTTCCGTAGGGCAAGCTAAAAGCAAAAATTACGTCCTGACTTTTGGGAATTAAACTCGTAAAGTCTTGGTTATGAATAGTCTTTATACCATTATTAGAGGATACAAACATAAACACATATAGACTCTCTCTCTCTCTCTCTCTCTCTCTCTCTCTCTCTCTCTCTCTCTCTCTCTCTCTCTCTCTCTCTTCTCTATTTCGTTTTATTATATATATATATATATATATATATATATATATATATATATATATATATATATATATATATATATATATATATATATATATATATATATATATATATATATATATATATATATAGTGTGTGTGTGTGTAATGCGCATGAGAAAGAGAGAGAGAGAGAGAGAGAGAGAGAGAGAGAGAGAGAGAGAGAGAGAGAGAGAGAATACAATGGCACAGGTATGAACATTCAAACATGCATGTTCTAGTGGTCAACCACAACAATAAATCTTTCGTATATTCATGTGTTCACGTGCATAAGCAGATATAAAAACAGGGCGCAGACCATTAAAATGCATCCCAAACTTACATTTTGAAAAATTGAGTAATGCATACGCGTAAATCTTGCTAATAACAACAATAAGTCGGAAATATGGCTATTAACGCCCTGAAAAGAAACACATCTAAAGAGGTGACAGACAGAAAGAGCCATGAAATTCCTGCTCTGTGCTAATCGCACGCCGATACGGTCGACAGACTGGACTCCTTCAATGCAAGAGCCAGGAGGCCCAGGCCGGCATTGTGGGTGGATGGGTGGTGGGTGGGTGGTCTGCGATTCTGGGGCGAGGAGGCCTAACACACCCCTTTTCTGCCATTCACCCCACCCGATCTACCCATCAACCACATTGATGAGTCAGTCTCAACCGTGGGGTTTGAGGCTGCCTTGTGTGGGAGTATCTAGAGACGGCGTTGGAGGAACCTCCAACGAGAGAGAGAGAGAGAGAGAGAGAGAGAGAGAGAGAGAGAGAGAGAGAGAGAGAGAGAGAGAGAGAGAGAGCTGATTAAGAAGGTGGCTAGAATGAGAGCGCTTTCATTACTCAAAGGACTGTGGGATCAAAGAAACGATAGTAATGAAATGTAATGATTAAGAGGAGGATTGTGATAACCCAGAGGCCTCATTTCCGGTTCGCTCGCAGTAAGTTGTAATGAGTCTGAGAGAGAGAGAGAGAGAGAGAGAGAGAGAGAGAGAGAGAGATGAGAGTGTTAAAGTTAAAGGCAAAAGGCAATCAAGTTTGACAACATTTCCTTAAAGGATACCGACGTCGTTACACAACTCTCGCGGATTGATAAAAGCAAACACACACACACACACACAAGCAACAAACAAGATTCCCACAGAGCAAAGAACTGGATCCCAAACAAGGAGAGAATGATAATAAACCTGTCAATCTCGAGAAGAGTTGGACAGACTAATATAAACCAGCTGTCAGGTGATAAGACTTTTATATAGGCAGTCTGTCCGAGTTTCTCTCCAATACAGGTTAGAGAGTCTAGGAGCAAGGGCTCAAGGAACTCCTCCCTAAGCCTCCAGGCATCAGACTTCCCCTTCCTCCCCCCTTCTCCCATTTCTCAGTAAATATCTCCCCTTCCCTAACAAACCCCCACCTTTTGTCTTCCCAAAACATTTCCTCTTCTCGGCTGCCTCATTATCTCTGCTTCATTCTGTAAATCCTGGACGAAAATGTCACTTGACAATTATCCCATTTATTTCATCGTCTTTTCTTATCAACGTTATACCTACGTGACGTGAATAAAAACGAAGAGTACCTCTTACGTAAACCAATTTTTTTAAGTTAAAAGTACGATAACTGTAATTTCAGAAGTAATTTTCACGGCGTAACGAAAGCATTGTTACATGAATGTAGATGTAATGTGTATCAAGACCATACAGTGATAGGAAGAAAACTGCGTAACGACGAGACCTTTACGTGAATCGGGGTTGGATTCCACAATATAACGGACTGATTGAAATGAGTCAGAGACGAATTCAAGTTACGTCGTAGGCTCAGTTTACTTCGGAAATTTCGCACGACCTTGGAGCTCTGGAATAATACGCGTTTGAAGTTTTAACTTCGGAGGCGAGAGTTTCCCTTGGGTATTTTTCTCACTCAGTAAATTTCAGTTCTTCGCAGACATTAAAAATCCATTTAAAAAGTATGAAATTGCTTACTCGCAGACTGTCATATGAAATTTTTAAATATTCTCCAATTTTATGTACCCCAAAATCTAAGGGATACCTTACTTGATTTTGAATTCGCATTAAGACGTATAAATCACTTGGACATCAGCCAACTTGAAACTCAGACTATCCAAGTCATTAAATAAGTATCTAAAACACGTAGGTGCACACGTATACACATACACATACATACATACATACATACATACATACATACATACACACTGTATATATGTGTATGTGTGTGTACACAGAGAAAGAGATACAAGGGGAAATGTAATTAAACCGAAGCCAATTTTTAAAACAGAACCGTGAGAACTTTCCGGTTAGGCCTCAAAAGAGATAGAACCTTGAACTCACTAAAATTTTTTTTCATTACTATTCTCATAATATTCTAATTTCACTATGATATTAAAATAATAATATTCCAATAAAATTATTCTAATTTTTTACGTATCGATCAGAGAGGCCTAACAAACTCCCGAAAAGGAAGGGACATTGAAAACATGATTATGCAAGAGACAATGATGAGTTGCAAGGATTACACGTGCCCGTATTAAAGACCAGACATGGAAGAAAGAAGAAATTATATAAGTCAAACGAGGCTAAGAACGTCAGTTTATGACATCAAGACAGAAATAAGGAATTTATAAAAAAAAAATATTTGATAATGAACCACAAGGAGAAATGAATGTCAAGAATTTCGGAAATGGAAAAAAAAGTGACAAATAGCAATGTTCCTCTCAAATCCGACAGTTTCCCTTTATATAAAAACTGATAAATATGGTTAACTTAAGCCCTTGAGAAACCTAAGACTGATAAAAACATGAGAAAGAATAATAAGAAAAATAGTGGCATTTGATGCAGAATAAAAGCATCAGACCACTTTTGAACATGGAATTATAGTAAAAAAAAAAAAAAAGGAAGGGAAAAACACTCAAACGCAACTCAAGGAACAGAATTATTATCAATCGCATGCAAACATACATCTAGCATGTGACTACATTTGCATTATTATTATTATTATTATTATTATTATTATTATTATTATTATTATTATTATTATTGAATAATGCACTATACAGTAATTTTGTTGGCCAGATATGTTAAAATCTAAATAGATGGCCTTACAAAGCGGTTCTGATGAGCAACCTCATAATTACCAATCTAGCAAATGTTAACCACCATGTGTAAAACCACAAGTGATGCACTTAAAATCCGTTCACGTATTGCAGTGTTACTAGAAAAATAGCATCCTCAGATGGAAATAATTTATAGAATCCTTTCTTTTCTTGAAATAGCGTTGTTGCACCTTCTTTCCTGTACTTAAAATATACAGTTTCGCGTTACGAGACGGAGCTCTTAACAAAATCCTTGCCATAATAATCTTTTCGGGTTAGATATTCGTTTTCAGCAGGCATTTAAACTACTAATGCTTGTACCCTCTTACTATCGTCTGAGAGAGAGAGAGACTCGAATTATATGATCACTCACCTCCTACAGTTTATCTTAAAATGAAGTTTCAAAACATCGTTTTCTATTTACCTTCAGTCTCGTTTTCTGTATTAAAGGGTAGCTTTATAGTTTAATCACTACAGTGAACGTTGCCCATACCGACATTCAGTATAGGAGGCCCCTCCAAGTTTAAAGTACGTGTATTTTTAAAAGCAGTTAATGTTCGCAACGGTAACAGCTAATTTTTAAAAAATGCTAAAACTAACAAGAACTGGGAGACAGTTACTCAATGTTTTCTCAAAACCCTAACAACTTGCCCAACACAGAGAAGCGAAAGAGAAAGAGGAAATGTACCTTTATTTCCAAGCACTTCTTAAAAGGGTATATCAATAACTTGGACCTAAATGGACGTGAAGACCGCTTCGGTGAAGAAAACCCACAAGTTGTAAATTCAAAATTTGTCTCCCCTTAGGAAACGTTGCCAGCACATGCAAATCGGAAGGCTTACATTTAAATAGATTCTTGTTGTTAATTTTACTGGAAAAATAATTCTCTAACATATTAAAACAAGAGGGATGAGTGCTAAGATACCCAAGTTATATATAGAGAGAGAGAGAGAGAGAGAGAGAGAGAGAGAGAGAGAGAGAGAGAGAGAGAGAGAGAGAGAGCATAATACCAAATGGGGCCGTGTAGATGACAAATGACTCACTAAATTTAAAACTTCAAAGTTCCCGTTTTTTCCTCTGTATTCACTGCCATTAGATGTTTTTGTACTTAACATTTTTTTTTTTACTTTTTTTACTTCCAGACAAAAGCAACTGTGACCTCATTTTATTCTCCTTAAGGAAAACGTCTGATCATGAAGGAAATTACATGAAGTAGTAATTACGGACATATCCTTTTTTCTAACCGAACTGAAATAACCCACATTCTATGGAAGCAAGTCATTCCAACAGCATTTCACTTTGCAAGGTATTCTTTTTCCAGATCACATATTTTTACTTTAATACTTCATATAAAAGAAATCGGTGCTTCGAAAACTACACTTATAAATACAATGGTAAAATGTTTCCATATGAAGGAAATGAACACAAATTATGCCTTTGTTTTTGTTATTTTCTGATGTAATGCTATATCGAGTGTTAAGTCAAGTTATGCAAGCTAGTTTTTAATGACAGAAACTTGTTTAATGGAGAGGTTTAATAGAATGCTACAGCATATTTGTGAGCATGAAGACGCAAACAAGACGGCAATGAACATACACACACAAATACATTCAGGTCAGGGAAATACAAGCAACGCCACCTGAATATTAGCCATATATATATATATATATATATATATATATATATATATATATATATATATATATATATATATATATATATATATATATATATATATATATATATATACAGTACATTATATGCAAAAATACTATATATATATATATATATATATATTTCTTTTATATATATATATATATATATATATATATATATATATATATATATATATATATATATATATTGAAGGATCAGAGTGAAATACTTGTGTATAGAAGTTTAAGTATATTTGCGAAGAATAACTTGTATAAACTCTTATACAAGTATATTACTGGGGATCCTTCAACATTTTTTATGCATCGGGTCACTAAGATTAGTTTTCATATACATATATACACACACTTCCATTTATGTGTGTGTGTGTGTGTGTGTGCGCGCGCGCGCGTGCACCGTGCGCTCTGGTGCGTTCTGTATTTTTACAAATGTTTTAATCATCAAGGCTCGGTCGTAGGCCATTAAATTCTAGGCGAACTCTAGTGCCAGAGAAATAAAACGGATTCAAAGCTCCCCGACCTTTAGGATGATGATAATTACTCCTTAAAAGTACAAGGACCTCAGGTTCCTGGGGGCTAAAACGATGACGTGGGAGTTCAGCCTTATAATCATGGAAGGGAGAAGCCAACACTGTAATCAACAGACTCCTAATAATGCTGAGAGAGAGAGAGAGAGAGAGAGAGAGAGAGAGAGAGAGAGAGAGAGAGAGAGAGAGAGAGAGAGAGAGAGAGAGAGAGAGTAGTAACGAACCTGGAATGTTGGTAACGCAGGATGCTTTCAAGCCCATCTAAAACTCTTCATATAAATCGCTCCTAAACTAAAAGTGCAAAAATAGCACCTTTGAAGAAAAGCAACTCACCACAGCTAATACATGTGTGGTTACCAAAAAGGGTAAACAAGAGAGTCACAAATATTACAGAAATCTCTTAGTACTTCCTTTAGATTAAAGGGATTACAGCTAGAACTATGTAATTTTGCACAACAGATGACATGTCACAGCAACCGATTAGAATTCAAAGAAACCTGGATTCAAAAGAAGACAGGATTTCAAACTGACTGCCAGGGAGAGAAGAAAACATCAATTGAGGTCAAAGGTACCCACGTTCCTCATTAAACTATCTTTTTGTCGTGTCACAGATGACCCCAGAAGTATCTTCATATTGGATTTTGCCTACTTATTTATTGGACTGTCTTCACTAGCAATATCTACAGACCTTTCACTGGTTGAAGTAATGAAATTTATGAAACTTCTTTTGTGTAAACGATGCAAAATTTGTAGGAAAGTCTTTATGGGTAACAAAGAAATTTTTAAATTAAACATTATCCAAGATCCAAAACTCAGTTCAGATGATCAATGCCCGAGTGTTTTGGCTAACTAAATAAGGAAATTATTATTTCTTCAAAGAAAATGTTTACTGATTTTCTGTCTTTACACCCAAATTGCTTGAAAGATAAGCCTTTTAAATTCGCTTTCTAAAAAATACTTTTCTTTTATATTAATAAACGGTGAAATTCCTTACGAATGTTTCACTGACAAATTTATAATTTTCTTTCGTTTATTTACAAATTTATAGATTTTCTTGCAATTACTACTCTAATTCCAAACAGCATCAGTTATATATTAATTATAAAATTTATTTCACTTCAGTCAAACTATTCATAATTTCTTACTCATTA